>NW_006922233.1:132965-152568 GCF_000298275.1 Orycteropus afer afer | reverse complement strand
ATATATATATAACCTTGTACTGCAAACAAAATATGGTATTAAAGATCTTTAGTAAGGAACCCTGGAATATCCTAATAATCATAATCATAATATACTTATATGATCCACAGACACATGCTTAAAGAGAAATGTTGAGGTATAACAGAGAGATGCAGCCAGAAGGCAAGAACTCTAGACAAACTCTAGAAGCTGAAAGAGTCAAGAAACATTGTCTCTTATAATCTGGGGAGGAAAAAGGGTCCTGCTAAATTTGGGTTTGAACTTTCAGTCTTCAGAACTGTGAACAAATAAAATTCTGTCTCTTAAGAAGCATGTTTGGTAATTTGTTACAGTATCAACAACAAACTAGTAAAATTAGCTTGTTTTAGAGCAATCCCCCTGATTAGCATTCCAGGACTAAAACATAACTGTAGTTTATCTTTTACATATTTACATATATATTATAATTTTATTTATTTAATTCCTTTATCAAACCTATATATATTTATGGATGCAGTGCCATTTGCCTTTCCCTTTATAATTTTAAGTCCTATTAACGTTACCTTCATCTTGCTCTGTGGGTCATGGGTAACTTCCAGCATGAAAAGAATGAACACATGAACTTCTTGCATTCTCTCATTCCAGTAAAACAAACAGAAAAACAAACAAACAAAATTACCCAAAAAATATTAGAAATATAAAACAAATATAAATATATACAGTCTATATTTTTAGAGTTATGGACACTTAATGAAAACACAGTAGGAATAGGAGATATTGTGATTAGCTGTGTGAAGTATATGCTTCTCTGTAGTTGTTTTTCAGTGGTATTGTGTCAACTCTGACTAATAAAGACCCTATGAACAACGGAATGAAACACTGCTCAGTCCTGCACTATTATCTTTGCTATGCTTGTGTCGATCCTTGGAGGCACTATGTCAATCAGTCTCACTGAGGGTCTTCTCCTTTTCACTGATCCCTTACTTTACCAAGTTTGATATCTTTCTCCAGGGAATGGTCCCTCCTGACAACATGAACAAAATACATCAGAAGAAATCTGCTCATTCTTGCTTCCAAGGAGCATTCTGGCTGCAATTCCTTCAGGAAAAATGATTTTGTTCTTCTGGCAGTCCATACCATTTTTCAGTATTATTTCCCAACACAATTTCAAGGCATCAGCTCTTCTTCAGTCTCCATTATTCATTGTTCAGCTTTCACATGTACATGAGCCAACTAGAAATATACCATGGTTTGGATTTGGAACACCTTAATCATCAAAGTGACACCTTTGCTCCTTAGCACTTTAAAGAGGTCTTTTTTGCAGAAGATTTACCTACTGCCATACGATGTCTGTTTTCTTGAGTCCTGCTTCCATGGGTGTTGATTGTGGATCCAAGTAAAATGAAATCCCTGACCACCTCAATTTTTCTACATTTGTTGTGATTTTATTGATCCAGTTGTGAGAATTTTTGCTTTAATTACTCTGAGGTGTAATCCATATTGAAAACTGTAATGTTTAATTTTCATCAGTAAGTGCTTCAAATCATCTTCATTTTTAGCAAGCAAGGTTGTATCATCTTTGTACTGCAGGTTGTTAATTAGTCTTCCTACAATCCTGAGGCTGCATTCTCCTTCATATAGTCCAGGTTCTCGGATTATTTGCTCAGCATAGGTATTGGATAAGTATGGTGAAAGTATACCTCTCTTATGCACACCCTGCCTGATTTTAAACCATGCAGTATCCCCCTTGCTTTGTTCAAAAACAGTCTCTTGGTCTCTGCACAGGTTACTCATGAACACAATTAAGTGTTCTGGAATTAACATTCTTTGCAATGTTATCCATAATTTGTTATGCATCATACAATTGAATGTCTTTGCATGGTCAATAAAACACAGTTTAACAACTTTTTGGTATTCTTTGCTTTCAGCTAAGACCAATGTGACAGCAATGATGCAATTCAATGCCCTCTTCTGACTCCAGCTTGAATTTTTCCAAATTCTCAGTCAATATATTGCTGTAACCATTTTTTAAATTACCTTCTGTAAAATGTTACCTGCACATGATATTACAATATTGTTCAATAAGTTTTACATTCTTTTGGATCACCTTTATTTGGAATTGGCAAAAATATGGTTCTTTTCCAGTCCAGTCAACCCAACAGGTAGCTGTGTTCCTAATGTCTTGTCCTAAACAAGTAATGACTTCTGTGCTGTTTCTGTTTGTTGAAACATCTCAATGGGTATTCCCTCAATTCGTGTAACACTGTTTTTGCCAATTCCTTCACTGAAGATTGAACCTCAGTACCAGTGGTTCTTGATTATATGGTACCTCCTGAAATAGTTGATTGTCGACCAGTTCTTTTTGGTAAAGTGACTGTGCATTCCTTCTATGTTCATTTGATGCTTCCTTTGTCATTCAATAATTTGATCTTAGAATTCTTCAGTATTTCAATTCAAGGCTTGAAATTTTTCTTCAGTCCCTTCAGCTTAAGAAATGCCAATCATGTCCTTCACTTTCACTGTTCTAACTCCACGTCTTTGCACATTTCATTATAATGCTTTATTTCATCCTCTATAACCAGACTTTGAAATCTTTTGTTCAGTGCTTTTATTTCTTAATTTCTTCCACTCACTCTTGCTACTCTACATTCAAGAGCAAGTTTCAGAGTTTTTTTTTGTTTGTTTGTTTTTTACATCTATTTTGGTCTGTTCTTCCTTTTCTTTTTAATGACTTCTTGCTTTCTTCATATATGATGTTCTTAATGTCCTCCCACAACCTATCTGATCTTCAGTTATTGGTGTTCAATGCATCAAATCTATTCCTATCCACCATGAGTGACCCTGTTGGTGTGTGAAATAACTGTGATGTAGCCTCTACCCTCAGAGGAACATGAAAGCCACCAGTTCCTGTCAAACTGACAGGTAGGGAATATGTTCTTCTACCTTAAGGAAACAAGAAAAGAGATTTTAACCCATAAATGTCATCAACTTCTTACTTGCTATAGAATCTTTGACTGTTACGTGATCTCTTTGAATATTGTTTATATCCTCTATGAAATGAAGATAAAGAAAAGAGTGTTACAAAAAGGGCTCAAAAATAATGCAGATAAATCATTAGCATCAGGTATTTTGCATATAGAATACATAATTCTTTGAGGAATTTTGTAAATGTCTAAAACATTGTAATTACATTTAGTCTGATAAGGACATGCAATAGAACAATTTCCCTTTTTTTTTTTTATTCAACACTGTTCATCCACTTATCTTGAATATAAGCTCTATATGGCATAAGCCTTTCATGTTCAAAATGTTCTTTCTATTATTTAGGACAAACTTGTCTCAGTGAAATAATGAGAAATTGCTGAAGAGAAATAAAAACATGATTCCTAGAGTAAGATAAAAATGAGATGGGAATCTAGATTACAGTCAGTTGTTCCACTGAGATTAGAAAGGAATTTAAAGGAAATCATACTTTATTTTGAGCAAAGAACTGAATAAATAAAAGGAAATATTGATTACTGAGTAGACATTAAAGTAGGAAAAGGAGCCAAATATAAGTAAATGACTTCAATAATTCAGATAATGATTGAAATATTCACAGAAGAATAAAATTTTAAGGGGAAGATATTAGAATAACATATAGTATTTTTCTCTTTTTTAAATTATTTTATTGTAGTAAAATATTTGTAACAAAATTTTTGGTAGTTTTACATTTTTTGCATGTGCAATTCAGTAACATCAGTTTTGTTCATCATGTTTTACAACTATCACTACTATATAATTCCAAATTATTACACTATCATTATGAGAGTCTTAGCATCCTTTAAGCAAATGTTTCCTTTCCCCTTACCCTCCCATCCCTAATAACCAATAATATACCTTGGTCATTATGCATTTGCATACAAAATACTGCCTTTGGTTATATTAATTTAGAAGTTAGTTAAATTAAAAAAAAAAAGTTATGTAAGGAGTTGGTAAAGAATTGAGTTTACATCAAGATTAAAAACTGAAAGAAAATAAAGGAGAGTGTTAAAAAATGGTAAAACGAAAGAAAGACAGGTAAAACTATAAAGCTAACAGAAACCTGATCATTAAAAATCTTAGAGCAATTTAAATATCTTGGGATATCTTCCAAGAGCAATATGATGTTTGTGTAGAATTTTCAAGCAAGAAAATTAAAAGATCAGTTTTGTATTTTTAAAAATATCAATGTGTACCTTAAATGGTTCATAAACTTTTAAGATCCTACTCAACCATGTAGGTCATAGCACATTTTCTTTGTGAATTATATTGTGTCAATTTACCTTGATATCACTCAAGACTACAATTTTGAGCACCCAGGTATAGCAGTTTGCTCCTCAAGGTATATTGTTATGGCTATGAAGTTTTCATAGCTTTGTCCCATATTTGCTATAGTATATTCATGGATATCAGAGCTTTTGGTAACGTAGTGCCTAAGGCACTTGACTTCTAACCGGAAAGCTAATGGTTCAAACCCACCAGCAACTCTTCGGAAGGGAGGTTGGGCAATCTACTTCCATAGTGACATTGCCTCAGAAACCCAAGGAATGGTCACTATTAGTTAGGTCCAGCTTTACAGCACATAACAACAACAACAACATTCATGGATATTTTTGCAGTATATAGAAATACATATGTAGATATAGCCTCTCTCAAACTTATATATATTCCTGAGTATAGTCTCATTTGTCTTCCCACACCTGCCTAACTTGTGTTTATCTATATATCCATTCATAGATTATTGCTATTACTGTTATCAAAAGACTGTAAATGTAATCACATCTACCTTTGTTTCCTTTAACCCTTGTGCTCCACCTACTGTCTTCCTTTGCCTTGATCATTTGTGCTGACTTCCTCAATATTGTATATTGACTTCCCCTTCTCTCAAACTATTGGCCTATCCTTACCTGGAATAAGAAGAATGAAGAAAATCAAACTTTGGAAACAGTTAACCCAAAGGACTAATGGACTAAATGAAACTCATCCTCCATGAGCCTGAGAGAAGACAAACTAGCTAGTGTCCAATTACCACTACCAAACATTCTGAAAAGGATCACAGTAGAAAGTTGTGGATGGACTGAGAGAAAAAAGGGGAAAATAAACTAAAAATCATGTAAAAGGCTAGGCTCATTGGTCAGATAGAGCCTGGTGGAATCTCTGGGAAAATGGCTCTCAGTATCCCTTCAAGCTTGGGGGTTTAACTATTGCTCAAATTCAGGCAAACAATAGACAGATTTATAAGGTGAACAATGACACCAGGAAGATACACACTCCTTAGAACAATCAATCATTCAAGTACAAAAAGACAGCATTTGCCCAAGGACAAAGTTCACATGGTAGAAAGGGATAAGAAAGAAGGAAGAATGGAAGTGGGAAATACAGGGAAGAAGTGGAATGAGTGCTGTTGCAATGTGGGGATTGAAATCAATAGAATGAAACAAAATCTGTGTGAATTGTTGAATGGAAAACTGATTTGCTCTTCATGCCTTCATCCAAATGATAGTTCAAAATATCTGAGTGCAATGAAAACAAAGAGATAAAATTCTTCAAAAATGGATAGATGTAGATCAGTTTAGGAGATTATTTCTTTTGCACAGGCAAAGGAAAAAAAATCCTAAATGAATTTTATTACTTATGGAGGAATAAAGGTCAATGATTCAAATAGAATGTAAGGGGAAGGCTGAATATGAATTGGCAATTATATATTGAAAAAAATATGGAAAATAAAGTTCCATAAACTTCGGAATGAATCATTACTTTCTCAGATTTTGGGGGAAATAATGTATTGTAATGATAGAGATCACCACTGGGGGATTCTAAAAGGAATAATGATTGTACAGGAGAATATAAGGAGTTCTGACACTTTGGGAGCTCTTTTGAGATATTTTTGAGAAACTCAAATTGAGATTTTATATATGTATATTAGAAATCCAGATTTAAAGTTCAAAACTGAGTTTGGTAGATAGTAGAATTGTGGAGATTTCAATATTAGATGATAATTAATGTCTGCACAATGGAAGATATCAATAAGGTGTAGAATTTGGAGAAAATTTATAGTTTTATGTACATGTGGTGTGATAAATTAATATAATCTTGAGGAAAATGTTCAATGATGCTATTGCTTAGCTTTTGAAGACAACTAGATACTCCAGATTAGAATATTTGAGAAAAAAATTGGTTAAAAACGAGGCCCAGATATTGAAGGAATATGCATTGAAATATTTCAACAAATAGATGCAGCATGGAAGTTGTTCACTCATTCATTCTAAGAAATTTGGAAGATGGCTACCTGGCTAGCCAACTGGAGGAGATCCATATTTGCTCCAATTCAAGAAAAGGGAACACAAAAGAATGTGGAAATTAATTAACAACATCATTAGTACCACACAGAAATTAAATTGCTGAAGATAATTCAAAAATAGTTTGTGGTGGTTGTGTAATTGTGTCAGCTTGGCAATGCCTGATTGAGTGGCTGGGCAGCTGGTGGTAGTAATTCCCCATGATGAGATTGACAATCAACTTCATAGTAGGATCTACCACAGCAGCTGAGTAGTTGCTTTGGGTATGGGGTCTGCTTCCAGTATATAAGCAGAAGCTTTGGGAATGGTCTATAGCTCATGGCATGGTTGAACCCTGTATGTACCTGTGTTGTTGTTCAGCAGCCTTCCTTGGTCTGCTGACCTTGGGACTTGAATTAATGGCTTGCTTTGTTGTTTGGTAACATCGGGACTGTGCTTTTTTGCTTGGCAGCTTTGGGCTTGGCAGCCTAAGAAGCCAGCAGCTGTCTAAGTGAAGAAAAGCCTCTAGCTTCAGTGGGCTGGGATCTGAAAGCAGAGCTGAAGCCCACGGCTAAGGGGCTATCACCCAGGCCCTAGAGCCTGGCAGTTGAACTTGGACTTAAAGCATTCAAATTGTAAGAGAATAAACTGTTTGTTAAGGCCAACCCATTGTGGTATATTCTTGTCAGAGCAGCACTAGGTAACCAGAACATGGTTGCAGAAGTATATTGATAGTTTACTGCCAGAAATTCAAGCCAGATTCAGAAGAGGGCATGAAATGAGGGATAACATTGCTGATGACAGATAGATCTTGGCTGAAAGTAAGAATATAAAAACATATATAAAGAATATAAAAATTTTCTTGTTTACCTGTGTATTATTGAATATGGAAAGGTATTTGACTGTATGGATCATAATAAATTATAGATAACATTACTAAAAATAGGAATTCCAGAACCCTAAATTGTGCTCATGAGCAACTTGTATATAGATCAAAAAAGCAGAAGTTTAAATGAAACAAGGGAATACTGAATGGTTTAAAATCAGGAAATGTGTGTCAGGGCTGTATTCTATCCCCCTGTTTATTCATTCTGAACAAATACTCTGAAAATCTGATGTACATGAACAACATGGTATCAGGATTGGAGGAAGACTTGATAACAACCTGTGATATGTAGAAGATGCAACCTTGCAAAAGTTCTGGCAAGATGGCAGAATAGGCAAACAAGCAACACAGATTCGTCAACAAAGCAATGAGAAACCAATTAAAACTGATACAGATGATGATCCTGGAACCCTGATCTTTGATGGCAAGGATAAAGAAGTGGATTAAATACCAAGTAGTAGAAGAACCTGAATGAAAACAGTGAGTAAGGAGGTAAAGGGAGCTGTGGACTGCCAGCTCTACTGAGGGTACAGTCATTTTGATTATATCCCATTATCAACCTAAGAATTAGCGCTATTTAGTAAAGGCTGCATGAACAAGGACTGCATAACTTCCCGACAACAAGAGAGGAAAACTGCTAAGAGGGAGACAAAATGACCTGTGGACTACCAGCAGCTGTCCTGAGGCTACAGCCACTTTGAATATTCACAAACAGCAGACAACCATTTTGAATATATGCAAGTGACATTCTTACCTGGACAGCAACATAGGAGTGGGCTCTGCTTTCTGAGGACAGCACAGGTAGCTCCACTGGAGGCTGATGACTGGAAAAACTGTGATATTCCCTTTGCTACTCTTGAACCCCATCCACTCTTTATGAACATAATGAGGCCATCCCTCACTTCCACATACCTTTGTGACCAACAAGAGTTCCATCCCAGTCTGTGCCCTAATGGAGCTTGGGTGCTGTACCCCATCTGCAATAGTTTTGATTTTGATTGTTTGTTTATATATATATATAAACAAATATATATATATTTTTTTTATCTTTTCCCTTTCTTCCCTTTTTTCCCCCTCTCTTTCCTTCCCTGGTTCTTGTTTTCTCTTTTTTTTTTTTTTTTTTTTGTTTTTTTCTTCCCTTCTCATAAAACTAAAAAACCAAACTCATTACAGTCAAGTCACTTCCAACTCATAGCGACCCCTCCTTGGGTTTCCAGGGTGTTATCTCTATGGAAGTAGATTGTCCCATCTTCCTTCTGAGGAGTAGCTGGTGTGTTTGAACCACTAGTCTTCTGGTTAGCAGTCAAATGTCTTTGGCACTATGCCACAAGTTTTTTTTTTTTTTTCTCCTTTTTTTTTGGTTCTTCCCATCCCTTGTCTTTCCTTTTCCAGTTTTCCCACTTTATTATTTCTTTAATCTTGCTTTTTTCTCTCATTTCTCCTTTGCCAGATATTGTGGCTTTTTTTTTTTTTTCTCTTTTTCTCTCTCATTATCTTTCATTTACCCTTTTTTAATATGTTGTGAAAACTTTACTTTCATTTATCACATTACATTTTTTTTCTCTTTTGCAATTGTTGCTATTTTTTATGCAGTTTGAGTTTTTATAAAGCATTTCAAATGCTAAACAAAAATAACTAATGTAAAGTAATATGTCTGTCCTTATTGAAAATGACTGCATTTTGCATAGAGACTTTGTAGAGCAATGATTTACCACATTACTAACAACAAGATGGTTACAGCTTTTGAATACAAAGATAAATAACAACTACATCTGTCAGGACATTAATATGCATAAAAATCCCAACAATACATCTCACTGAAACATAACTAAACTTATACCTCCTGATGATGTTTAATGCAGACGCATTATTGAAAATTAATTTTGTACTATGGGAAGTTCAATAGATGGTGGTTTGTGTATAGTTTCAATTTCAGGATAACATGTGGAAGCTTTAACTTTTGTAGTTCCAAATATTTTATTAAGTTAGTCATTTTTCTGTCCATGAGACTGTTCTATTTTTATCAAACTCTGTAAAAGGAGGATTTATTAGAAAATCAAGGCTACTATGATTCATTAAGAGTGGTACTCTATATTATACTAAACAACTTCAATTTATATCACATTATCTACTGATGGAAAAATTTTGGTAATGAGGGAACGACCTGGTGTACATGGAGCTCCAAACACCTGCATTGCCAAAAAGTTTCTGCACACATTCAGTGTGACAGAGACAAGTCTAGTCTAGCAACATATATATCTACATATAGATATAGATATTGGTATTAACTAGTGCATCATATTATAAAATTGTGTGTAACAAAATAGGAAATATATCAAAGATGTGAAAAATATCACTAGAAATCATTTTCTCATAAAGACTTTAATACATTTACAAGAGTTACCAATTGGTTTCCAAGAGGATAAACTTTTAAAAGGTTCCTCCTCCCCACATTATATAGAAGTGGCATCTTTGTATTTACAAAATAATGCTTATAATTTCATATTACTTTGATACAACTATTGTGAATTTAAAATTATATTTTGGAAATCTTTGTATGTTAATAAATACAAATCAATCAAAAACAATTAAGTTATGTTCAAGAAGTAATTGAAAGTTAATGTGGCTAGATTACAGTGAATGAGGCAAGTTTTTGCCTAAATAAAGTTAGATAGTTAAGCAAGAGCCAAATTAATAAGACTTTTAAGTAGTTAATTTTGTGTGTCAATTTAGCTAGTTTCTGTTGCCCAGTTTTTCTGTGAAACATAATCTAGTTGTATTTGATTAAATTTTAAATCAGTTGGCCATCAGTTACTGTTCATCATTTGAATAAGCCTCAAACAATCAGTTGAAGGCTTTCAGAGCAAGAAGTGTTTCCCTGCAGTGTATTCTGTCTTCAAGCTACAAATGGACATTTTTCCAGTTCTTCAGTCTTCATTTTTCCTGTCACCTGATTTATGGTGTTGTAGCGGTTAAAGTATTCAGCTGCTAACAAAAAAGGCTGTGGTTCAAACCCACCAACTGATCCATTGGGAAAAGATGAAACAGCCTGCTTCTATGAAGATGTGCAGCCCTGGAAAACCTATGGCAAATTCTACTCTGTCCTATAGGGTCACAATGAGTCAGAATCAACTCAATGGTAGTGGGTTTGGTTTTGCTTTTTTTGAGCTACTTATTTTGGTACAAAAGATTGTCTGGCTTGTCATTTAACCTGCTTAATTTGGACTTGCCAATCCCCTCAAATTATGTGATTCATTTCCTTAAAATCAATCTATATAACTATCAATCAAGTACAGGTTTCTCCAGAAAACCCTTACTTAGACATTTGATATGAAACCTGGATTTTATATATGTAGCTTGCATATTTTACAGGATTTATTGTGCAATGTGGAACTCAATCCAAGAACATTTTTTTTTAAAGATGAAACAATTATTTTGGATGCCTAATATATATATATATAATGAATATTTTGAAAATGCTATTTTGAAAGTGCTCTATGTGCAAGTGTCCTTTATATATTTACAAACATAGACCCACATATGTTTTGAAAATAACAGAAAATGAAATAGAGGCATAGAAATTGTTGGGAAACAGAGATACATACATATTTTTTTTTTCTTTGAAAAAGTAAAACTCAGGAAATTCTTTGCTGAGAATATGAGATTTGAGTACAAATGGTAAGAGGTAAAGAACTCAAAGTAGTTGTTATCTGGTAGAATAACAGAACAGGCAGAGGATTTAGCAAATGCAAAGTCATGCTTGGGAATATGGGGAATATCTTACCAAGAAGGGTTAATTACTAGGTTGCACTCATAGCAAGCCTAGAACAGTTGAATATTAGGGAAAATGACATGCTGCTGTGAAAATTTATGTGAAGATACAACTTATAAAGAATAACAAAATAAACTGAAAGGTATAAAAGTTGGAAGGCTTAACCCAGTAGATATAAACATGTATTTTAAAAAGTTATAGTAATTTCACCAACATGATGCTAAAACAGGGATAAACTAATGCATCATAAAATGGAATTGTTGTTGTTGTTGTTATGTGCCGTCAAGTCGGACCCAACTCATAGCAACCCCTCCTTGGGTTTCCAAGGCAGTATCACTAAGGAAGTAGATTGCCCAACCTTCTTTCCAAGGAGTGGCTGGTGGGTTTGAAACTCCAGTCTTCAGATTAGCAGTCAAGTGCCTTAGGCACTACGCTACCAGAGCTCCCATAAAATGGAATAGCAAATTTAAAAATTAAACCCAGCACATGTAAGATTATCTGATGTAAGATAAAGGCACTAAATATATGCACTAGGGAAAGGATAGTATTTTTAATAAATGATGCTCTATAGTTTAGAAATTCATAATTAAGAAAACAAAATTTTATCCAGAAACATACTCATACAGATCAATTTCAGATGGACTGTAGACCTAAACCACAAACGTTTTAGAAATATGGGGAGCTATTTTCCTGAATTTGGCACAAGAAAATTTGCTTAATCATAATATTACTATGGAGGAAAATATTGATGATTTGGATTAGATTAAACTTAGTAACTTTTATGTAACAAAATAAACCACTAATAGAGGGAAAAATAATGCCAGCCTTATTATGGATGATGATAGTTTCAGCACATTTACTTGCCAATACATTTATAGAAAATATATATAAAAACCTACTAAAAATCCCTTTGAAAACAGACAAAACAAACAAAAAAGAATCAAGGTAATACCAACAATAACAAAAACCGAGGGTAAACGCTTTGAAAACAGCTTCACCACAGAAGTTATCAAAATGGCCAAATGTTTGTGAAAAAAAAAGTGCTCTGACAATCATTAAATAGAGGCATAGAAATTGTTGGGAAACAGAGATACATACATATATATATATATTTTTTTTTTCTTTGAAAAAGTAAAACTCAGGAAATTCTTTGCTGAGACTATGAAATTTGAGTACAACTGGTAAGAGGTAAGGAAGTCAAACAAGTAGATTCAAATTCAACCCCCAATGAGATTCAGAACATGTAACAGAAGTCTAAACATAATTCAGCAATAAAACAAGGAATAAAATGGCAATGTCATGTGTTAACAAAAATGTTGAGCAAAGATCATTCTCATATCCTGTTATTAGGAGTGTAATAGAATCTGTGACTCAACATTCTGCACATAAGCGTATACCTAACAAAACTGGCATTTAAGTAACAAACACATTTTAATACTATCCATTGTAGTTTACCAACAACAATAGAATGGAGATAATAGAATGCCATTAATTTGCAAACTCTACAGCAGCCCAAATGAACAACAACAACAGCAAAAGTTGAAAAATGTCATGGAAAGAGTAACAATGCTGAGAGCTATAAATGAAATACATATTGAAAATATGTCTTATATGATTGCCTCTTGTAGTGTAGTGCCTCAGGCACTTGATTGCTAACCAGAAGGCTGACAGTTCAAACACTCCAGCCACTCCTCAGAAGGAAGGTTGGGAAATCTACTTCTGTAGTGATGTTGGTGTTGTTGTTGTTGTTGTTGCTATGTGTCGTCAGTGGGCCCCGACTCATAGCAACTCCTCCTTAAGTTGCAAGGCAGTATCACTACGGAAGTAGATTGCTCAACCTGCCTTCCGAGGAGTGGCTGGTGGGTTTGAACCACCAGCCTTCTGGTTATCAGTCAAATGCCATAGGCACTATGCTCCGTATTGATATTGCCTCAGAAACACAAGGAGGGGTCACTATGATTCGGTCCAACTCCACTGCACATAACAACAATAAACATGTATAATACAAAATCGCCAAAACTGATCTATGGTAATAGAAGACTATTCCCATGTGCCATCCCAGATTGCTCTTCCTTACCTATCCACTTGAGAGTTTCCATCTCCTATCCTAGGCACTTGACTCCTAAGCATGTTAACCGTTTGCACCATGAGGGCACTCACTATAAAATGAAAGAATGGGTTAGACTTACTATAAAATTAATGAAGAGGTATTAATTCTTTTTTTTTTCTTGACTTCTTCTCCTGGCTGAATTTTGGAAATAACTTAAAATACAGTATAAATGGTTTTAATGGAAGTGATCAAAGTAATATACTTTCTTAAAGTGTAGATTAATTTTTTATAATCTATAAATCAGGTAATTATTTCTTTTACTTTTCTATAATTTTACTTGCTATCATAAATTGAATAGTTTTCCTGCTAAATATGTGTCAACTTGGCTAGGCCAAGTTATTATGCACTTATTTTCCATCTCGTGATTGGATATAATTATTCTAAAAAAATAATCAAACTCACTGCCATCAAGTTCATTCCAACGCATATCAACCCCAATTGGATTTACAAGACAGTAAATCTTTACAGAAGTAGATAGCTCCATCTTCCTTCCATGGAGCAGATGGTGAGTTGGAACCACCAACCTTCTGGTTAGCAGTCAAATGCCTTAGGCACTGTGCAACCAGAGCTCTTAAGTAATTACCCTATGTGTTATAAATCCTAACCTCTATGATGTTAATGAAGGAGCTCTGGTAGCACAGAGACTAAGGCATCTGACTGCTAACCAGAAGGTGGATGGCTCAGACCCACCAGCCACTCTACGGAAGCAAGACTGGGCAATCTACTTCCATAAAGGTTTACTGGACTCTGAGTCAGAATTGACTGGATGGCAGTGGATTTTTTGTTTGCTTGTTTGTTTAAGTTGTTTTTATTATGTTGATGAAGTAGGACTCGAGATAATTATTTTAATGACACAGAATTTATAGAATTAGGTTGTATCTAGAATCCATTTCATTGGATGTATTAACAGGGATTAAACAAACAAGCAGGAATCAGAAAGACATCCTACCACCAAAGAAAGATGAGCTGGGAGTGGACACGTCCTTTGCACTTGAAGTCCCTGCGCTGAGAAACTTCTCAACCCAGGGAAGACTGATGGCCAGAACTTTCCCCCAAAGCTGACAGAGAGAGCAAGTCTTCTCCAAGAACTGGCACCTTGCATCAAACTTCTAGCCTACTAAACGGTGAGAATATATATTTCTGCTTGTTAAATCCATGCCACTCACTTGTTGTATATATTTATGTCATACCAGCACTAGACAACTAAAATTGTTGTCCAACAAATTTATTATATTTTGCAATTATATTTGAATAATATTTGCACATAAATCACTTCTTACAAATCAATTAGTCTTCCCCATTCTGTGATAATCTAAGACACATCCAAGATAATTTTGTCATTTTTTTTTATTTTGCCATTTCTTATCATATGACTTTGCAAAGACACCCTATCTCACATTTCTCGTGTTAACCCATATTGAATTATTGTTATTTAATAGCAATTTCTGTGTTGTGTTTATGTAAAACTAATATTATTTCATTTTGTTATGTTTAAAAGCATTCATTTATATGATATATTTATATATCTCTGAAAAAAAAATGATACCAGTTGTCAGATATAATTCAATTTATATCCACACCATCTAAAAGACCACTTCATTAGAAGCAGATCCCTTTATTACAACTGAACTTGATGTTCCTGCCAGTTGAAATTGAGACATGAATTTGTTTGAGTGTATTTAGGTCAAGTTTTTGAATAAATAATAAAGAGTAATAGAATATTTTGTCATTTTAGACTATCACAGAGGACATTATTACTTTTTGAAAATATTATTTTGAGATCCTTATAAAAAAAAGCAGTGCAGTTGCCAATATAGGAGCTCTGGTGGCGTAGTGCCTAAAGCATTTGACTTCTAACCAGAAGACTGGTGGTTCAAATTCACTAGTCACACCTCAGAAGGAAGACTGGGCAATGTACTTTTGTAGAGATACTGCCTCAGAAACCCAAGGAGGTTACACTATGAGTAGACAGCAGTGAGAGTTTGCCAATATACAGCTGAAGAAAAAAAAAGAGTACTGGTTAGTAGCTAATCCAACCTATTAAACAGATTTTATTTTATATAACTCTTACTAAATTATGTGCCTTTAACACTTAAAATGTCCTATGTATATATAAATAATGATTTTAATACATAAAAGCTGAGTATTTTCTGACTTAATGAATTAATGGCCTCTTACTTCACTAAGTCCAATGGTAATAAATTCCTCTCAGTTACAAAACAAATCTTTCCAAATTTCTATGTAGAATGTTAATCTGTCTTCTCAAGTACAAGTGAGGTGGGACGATTAAGTTCCCATCTATTTCTGGTGACAGGCACATATTCTTTCTTTTTTCTTGAAATTGACAAATTGTGTCTTAATTTACCTTTACTATATCTTGGGAGCTCTGGTAGCATAGTGGCTAAGACACTTGCCTGCTAACCAGACGGCTGGCGGTTCAAATACACCAGCCACTCCTCGGAAGGAAGGTTGGGCAATCCTACTTCCGTAGTGATACTGCCTCGGAAACCCAAGAAGGGGTCGCTATGAGTCGGGGCCGACTCGACGGCACATAACAACAACAACAACATATAGTTCATGGCACAAAATTCAAGATTGCTCTTATTTTGGGGAGTTAGTGATAGAATAAGCCTTCAGTATTTTCTGCAAAGTTCAATGAAAAGTCTCACAGATATCAGGTTATTGAAACATGCTCAAATTTTAAAGACATATTTCATAATTTCTACCTTCTTCTAGTTTGTCAGAGTTAACCAAGGACACACACACACAGACACACACACACAAGGGAAAACAAAATCTTTTTCTATTGAAGAAAAAATGCTGAAAATAACAACAACTTTTTCGTTAAAGCATATCCCTGGGTGTGTTTCTTGCCATCTCTCTGTAAGGTAATGAAGTAAATTGCTTCAAGAAAATAAAAGCCAAGTAAGGCAAATGACCATTCTGATTTTATAGGCCTCAATTTTTTTTACCTGTGATATAAGAAATTGTACTAGATAATGTTTTATTTTCCTTCTATGTCTATATATTATATTGTTCCTAAAATTCAGTAAGAAAAGGAAAACACTGGTGAAAAATGCTGTTACAAAAAAAAAAAAAAATTATTTAAAATACATTTAGATATATTTCCAGGTCAGAAATATTTCATGCAAAAACGTATTAAAGAAGAGATTTCAAAAGTCTTAAATTTTGATTGTTCTGCATTCATTAGTAACATTGATTTTAAATTTGAAATAGCTAAGAAGAGAAAATAATTAGAGTATTGTAGTTTTGAGAGATGTCAATAATTAACACATCTCTTTACCACTAATTTTAAACTTTAGCAATAAGAAAAACCACACTGAGACTAAATGTCAGTGCTATTGGAAAAAAAAACTAGAATCAAATGTATAGCAATGTAAGGCCGACAAGTCTGGTAACTCCAGAAGTAAGCAGGTCATGTGAACCATAATCATGTGCACCACTAGTTGTTTATAGGGAAGATCACTGTGTTTCCTGGAGGGTGAGGGGAGGAGAACAGGTAAAAGTATTAGAAAAGAAGAGAAGAAACAGACTCCTGCTTTCTGCTTCTGGATAGAAGGCTCACTTCCAAGAGGAAAAAGAAAGTACTGGAGCTAAAGTTTGTCACTATGAGTCGGAATCAACTAGATGGCAGTGAGTTTGGTTATTCTGGTTTGCAGCTATGCATAAACATTTTGTCTTCCCTAATGTCTTATACCTTGGGGTATAAATTTACCCCAGAAGTGGGTCTAGGATAGTCATACGAATGAGTTACCTTTAAGTGAAAGGGGATCATTCTGACTAATGTAATATGAGATTCTTAGAGCATTAAAAAAATCAGTGATGTTTCTCCAAAATGCCTCTTATAAATGCTGAGAAAACTATAGATAAACAATAGGTACATTTAGGTATATATTAATATGTACAACTGTATCTAAATATGTATTCATGTATACATATGCATTCGCTCCTAAGAAATGACAAATTTTAAGTAATAGCACATATAAATGGTAGGTTATAATTAGAGGGTAATATAAGAAAAGACTTGTCTAGATAAATAGGTAATATAACAGATGGTGGGGAATCTTGATATAAAGCAAAGGTAGATCATGAGTAAGGGATTATGCCTATTTAATTACTTGTATATTTCAACACTTTTTCAATACAAAATATCCAAAAGAGGCATGTAACTAAATCAGATGTTGAAATTGAAGTTTTATGCTTCTGGTTAATAGGTATAAAACACACCAAACTCACTGCTGTGGAGTTGGATCTGACTCATAGGGACTGCTCCTTTGGTTTCTGAGGCAGTATCACTAAGGAAGTAGATTGCCCAACTTTCCTTCTGTGGAGTGGCTGGTGGGTTTGAACCACCAGCTTTCTGGTTAGCAGTCACGTGCCTTAGGCACTAAACCACCAGCACTCCTATTAAAAGGTATGATATTTCTATGTTCCAAGAGGGTTCCCAGTAATCTTTGTGTCTTGGTATTCATGACTTTGTGCAGTATCTATGCTTAAAAAACCATGTCTGTATAATTTGTACCAAAATTGCATAAATGTCATATTTTACTTCTAAGTTATAAAATACATTATAGCCTCCAACTTGGTCTCTAAAATAGCTGTACTTAGGGAAAATCTGTTACCATGTTTTGTAGATACCACAATAAACTTTTTGAGAATGAACTAGGGAAGAAAAGGCTCATGGAAAGGAAGGCAAGCCTCTCAAGAACAGCCAGACAATATGAGTTAAAAACATTAAAGTGCATACACCAGCCCCAAACTTTCAGATGAGTACAGCTTTGGCCAATAGGTTGATTGCAATCTAATGAGATACCTGAAATAAAAGTCACCCAGTTAAGCCTATTCTGAATTCCTGGCCATAGAAATTATGAGAGTAGCAATTTTTTTAATCTATTACATTTGGAATAAATTGTTACAAATCAATCATTAGAAACACATTATTGCATTACCAGAAATTGAAGTTTGCATCTCAAAATGCAATTCAAATATTGTCATGCTTCAAATTTATAAACATCAAACAAATGAGCTAAGATTAAAATCATAAAATCATAAAATCATTTTCATCTTACAAATATTTAAGAAGTTGGAGACACTTCACTTTATTGATAGCAATAAATACAGATCATATAATTTATAATGCATGTGCACTTCTAATACAGACTGCTTCTCTCCAAATGAAAATGACAAAGGATGTGTTTATTCATATCATAAAAAAATGGGAAACATAGCGTGTTAATAGACTGGAATTGTAGTGGGACTCACATTATTCAGTCAAAATTTACTTTGCTAGTATATCATGAATCTTGTCCTTTGACTATAACAAAATTATACATGTTATAGGGGTAATACTACATATCTACTTTAGAAAAAGTGCTGCTTCTTATACTATATAATAAAATTTATACCATTTTATAAATTCATATAAATATTAAAACATTACTACTGCATTTTATAAATTTTTACTATTATACATTTACTGTTTTAAAAAGGCTTAATAAAAATTATATAGCATGTTAAGATTTTAAATAATCATTTATTTAAAGAAAAACTTTATCAGGTATTTATCAGTATATTTTTTCCTGTATTTCAAAAATAAGTTATGCATAGAACCTGTATAAATAAATTTTAAAGCACTTTAAAAGAAATAATATGTGATATAAAATAATAATATAATATGTTAAGACATTCTTAAAATTTTTAATAAAGTTATAAAATTCATAAATTAGAAAATATTTGTTTTATACATAGAAGCCTGAAAAAGCAACTGTCTTTTTTTATATAATATTATATAAAACAATATAATATGACATACATCGTTGCATTAGCACATGGACTGTAATTGTAGAAAATTCAAGCCAAATGCAAAAGAGAATATGAAACGAGGGATATTATTGCTCATATCAGATGGATCTTGGGGAGGGGGGTGAAATCAGAGAATAACAGAAGGATGTTTTATTGACTATACAAAGACATTTGACTGTATAGCTCATGACAAAAATAGATAACTTTGAGAAAAATTGGAATTCCAGAATATTTCACTTGATCATGTGGAACCTGTGGATAGACTGAGGTAGTCTTTTGGACACAACAGGGGATATACAGTGATTTAAAGTCAGGAAAGGTATACATCAGGATTGTATTCTTTCACCATAATTAATAATCTGTATGCTTAGCAATTTATTCTTTCACCATACTTACTAAATCGGTATGCATAGCAAATAATCTGTGAAACAGGACTATTTGGAGAATAATGCAACATGAGGACTTGAGAAAGACTTATTAACAATCAGTGATATGAAGATGACAAAATATTGCTTGTTGAAAGTGAAGAAGACTTGAGGAACTTGCTAATGTTGTTCAAAGACAGCCTTCAGTACAGATTACACCTTAACATAAGGGGGGGAAAATATATATATATAGTTGGTTGTTGTTTGTTATGTGGGACCGAGTTGGACCCAACTCACAGTGACCCCTCATTGGGTTTCTGAGGCAGTATCATTACGGAATTACAGAAGTAGGTTGCCCAAACTTCCTTC
>NW_006922233.1:125984-132800 GCF_000298275.1 Orycteropus afer afer | reverse complement strand
CCTGAAAGACCTCTTTAAAATGCTAAAAAGCTAAAATATCACTTTGAGGACTAAGGTAAACCTGATCTACCCCAAGGGATTTTCAGTCACATCCTATGCATGCAAAAGCTGAACAATGAATAAAGAATACCAAATAATTGGTACATTTGAATCACAGGTTGATGAAGATTGTTTAATATACCATGGACTGCCAGAAGAATGAATGACAAAATCTTGGAAGAAGTACAGCCACAATGTTCCTTAGAAGAGAAGATGATGAGACTTTGTCTCATGTAACATGGACATGTTATCAGAAGGGACAAATCCCTAGAGAAATACATACTGGTGGTAATGTAGAGGGTCAGTGTAAAAGAGAAACTTTAAAAAGATGGATTGACTCAGTGGCTGCAAAAATGGACTCAAACAAAGCAATGAGTAGAAGATGGCACAGGACTAGGCAGTGTTTCTTTCTGTTGTGCATAGAGTTATTACGAACCAGAACCAATTGGATTGCAGGTAACAACAACAACAATCTATGTATGTATCTATTTATTTATGTATCCAAAGATATTCCTATAATGCATTGTTTAATGAGAATAAAATGTTAAGAGTAATATCTTAAGTGTAACATTTTGTAATTGGAATTTTTGTCTTTTTAATATTGAGGTGTTGGAGTTTTCTACAAATTTAAGAGATAATTCCTTTATCTGATATGTCATTGATGAATATTTTTTTTTCCCAATCTGTAGGTTCCCTTTTCACTCTTTTGGAGAAGTCTTTTAATGCACATAAGAATTTAATTTTAGAAGGTCCTAGTCATCTAGTTTATCTTCTGCTGTTTGTGCATTTTGTATTATCCTTGACAGTCTATTTATGCAATAAATTAGAGTCCCTACATTTGTCCTTATTTTTTTCTCTGATGAACTTAATAGTTTTAAGTTTTAATTTTAAGTCTTTGATCCATATGGAGATAGTTTTTGAGTATGGTATGAGGTATGGTTCTTGTTTCATTTTTCTTCAAATGGATATCCAGTTTTGCCAACAACATTTGTTAAAAAGACTATCTCTTCCCCATTTAATGAATTTTGGCATTTTGTCAAAGATCAGCTGACCATAGTTAGATGGATCTATTTGTGGGTTCTCAATTCTCTTCCACTTGCCTATGTGTCTTTTGGTGTACCAAGACCAGGCTTTATTGACTACTGTGACTGTAGTCTTTGAGATCTGAGAGTGTGAGCTCTCTTACTTTGTAATTCTTATTGAGTAGTGCTTTGCTTATCCAAGGTCTATTTCCTGTCCATATAAAATTAGTGATTGGTTCTTCCATGTCTTTAAAGAATAGTGATGGAATCTGGATTGAGGTTGCATTAAATATATAGATAGTTTTGAGTAGTAGTAACATTTTCACAATGCCCAGTCTTCCTATCCATGAACATGGTGTGTTCTTCCATTTATGTAGATCTCTTACAGTTTCTTGAAGTAGTGTTTTGTAATTTTCTTTGCATATAGGTCTTTTTGTGTTCATTGTAAGATTTATTCCTAAAAACCTTATTTTTTTGGTAGCTGTTGCAAATGGTATTGCTTTTCTTATTTACTTTTCAGAGATTTCTTTGCTTGTATAGAGGAATCCAACTGATTTTTGTATATTGATCTTATATTCTGCCACTATGCTAAATCTTTCAATAAAATTTCAGTAGTTTTCTTGCTGAGTCTCTTAGATTTTTCTATATACAGGATCAAACCGGTTGGAAGGCACTCAAATATGACAGGGAAAGAGCTGTCTCCTCAAAGTAGAGCTGACCTTAATAATGTGGGCAGAGTACAGCTTTCAGAACCTCAGTTTCCTGATGTGACATGACTCAAAATGAAAAGAAACAACTGCAAACATCCATTAATAATTGGAACTTGGAATGTACAAAGTATAAATCTAAGAAAATTGGAAGTTGTCAAAAATGAAAAGGAAAGCATGAAAATTGATATCCTAAGCATTAGAGAGCTGAAAGGACAGGTTTTGGCCATTTTGAATCAGACAACTACATGATCTACTATACTGAGAATGACAAATGGAAAAGGAATTGCATGGCATTCTTCGCAAAGAATGTTTCACTATATGCCTACCAGAAAAGCCAGTTAATACTATCATCACTCAAATTTCCACACCAACTACCAAAGCCAAAGATTAGGTTATTTTTTACTTATTTATTTTTTTTACCAACTTCAGCAATTGTACAAACATGCAATCAAGATGTGCTGATTATCACTGGTGTTTGGAATGCAAAAGTTGGAAACAAAGAAGAATTGCCAGTAGTTGGAAAATATGGCCTTTGTGATAGAAATAACACTGGAGATAGTATGATAGAATTTTGCAGGAGTAATGACTTACTCATTGCAAATACATTTTTCAACAACATGAATGGTGGCTATACACATGGACTTTGCCAGATGGAATACACAGGAATTAGATTTACTACATCTGTGACAAGAGGTGATGGAGATGCTCAATATCTTCAGCCAGAACAGGGCCAAGAACTGACTTTGGAACAGATTATCAATTGCTCATATGTAAGTTCAAGTTGAAGCTGAAAACAATTAAAACAAGTCCATGAAAGCCAAACTATGACCTTAAATATATCCCTCCTGAATTTAGAGACCATCTAAATAATAGAATTTATGCATTGAATAACAATGACCAAAAACCAGAGGAACTGTGCGATGACAACAAGAACATCACCCATGAAGAAAGCAAAAAGTAATTTAAAATATAGGAAAATCCAAAATGGATGGTCAGAAGAGACTCTGAAAGTTGCCTTTGAATGGAGACTAGCTAAAGCAAATGTAAGAAATGACAAGGTAAAAGAGCTGAACAAAGATTTCAAAGAACAGCTTAAGAAAACAAAGTCAATTATTATAGTGAAATGTGCAAAGAAATGGAGTTGGAAAGGCAAAAGGGAAGAACATGGCTGGGCATTTCTCAAGCAGAAAGAATGGAAGAAAAAAAGTAAGCCTCAAATTGCAATACTGAAAGATTCTGTGGAGAATATATTGGATGATGCAGGAAACATCAAAAGAAGATGGAAGGAATACACAGAGTAACTGTACCAAAAAGAGTTGTTCGATGTTTATCCATTTCAGGAGGTGGCATGTGATCAAAAAACAATGATACTAAAGGAATATATCAAAGCTGCACTGAAGGAATTGGTGCAAAACGAGGCTCCAGGAATTGAGGGAATACTCATTGAGATGTTTCAACAAATGGATATCATGTTGGAGGCACTCACTCGGCTATGCCAAGAGACTTGGAAGAAAGCTACCTGGCCAACTTACTGTAAGTGATCCATATTTGTACCCATTCCAAAGAAAGGTGATCCACAGAATGTAGAAATTATTGAACAATATTATAGAAACACATACAAGTAAAATCTTACTGAAGATAATTCAAAAATGTTTGAAGTAGTATATTGACAGAGAGCTTCTAGACGTGGAACAAGGGATATCATTGCTGATGTCAGATGGATCTTGGCTGTAAGCAAAGAATACCAGAAAGATGTTTACTTATGTTTATTGACTATGCAAAAGTATTAGGTTGTGTGGATCATAAGAAATTATGGATAACATTGAAAAGAATGGGAATTCCAGAATATTTAATTGTACTCATGAGGAAACTGCATACAGACCAGGAAGCTGTCACTTGAACAGAACAAAGGCACACTGCTTGGTTTAAATAAGGAAGGGAGTGTGTCAGGGTGGTATCCTTTCACCATGATTATTCAAACTGTATGGTGAGCAAATAATTCAAGATCAGCAAATAATACAAGAAGCTGGATTATATGAAGAAGAATGAGGGAGACTCATTAACAACCTGAGATATGCTGATGACAAAACTTTGCTTGCTAAAAGTGAGTATGACTTGAAGCAATTGCTGCTGAGGATTGGAGACTACAGTCTGCAGTATGGATTACACCTCAATATTAAGAAAACAAAAATTCTTCCCACTGGACCAATATGCAACATCACAATAAATGGAGAAAAGATTGAAGTTGTCCAAGACTTTATATTGCTTTTTTCTACAACCAACGCCAATGTAAACAGCAGTCAAGGCATCAGAAGAGTATTGCATTGGGCCAATCCACTGCAAAAGATCTCTTTCAGTTGCTGAAGAGCAAAGATATCTTTGTGAACACTAAGGTGTGCCTGACACAGCCATGGTATTTTCAAACACCTCTGATGCATGTGAGAGCTGGACAACGAATAAGGAAGACCGAAGAAGAGTTGTGGTGTTGGCGAAGAATACTGAAAGTATCATGGAATGCTAAAAGAATGCATGAATCTATCTTGGAAGTAGTGTAGCCAGAATGCTCCTTGGAAGCAGGAATGACTAGGCTTTGTCTCACCTACTTTGGTCATGTTGTCAGAAGGGATCATTCCCTATAGAAACATATCATGCTGGAAAAGTGTAGGGTCAACAAAAAAGAAAAAAGACCTTCAACTAGATGGATTGACACAGTGGCTGTAACAGTGGGCTCAGTTATACAAAGTATCATGGGGCTGGTACAGGACCAGGCAGTGTTTCATTCTGCTGTACATGGGGTTGTAAGAAAACTTGATGGCACCTAACGACAACAACAGCTTTTACTGTGGAGTCATCTATTTTTCTTTTCTAGTAGACCAATAAGTAGCATCACAATAAATGGAGAAAAGATTGAAGTTGTCAGGGATTTCCTATTACTTGGTTCCACAATCAACACAGATGGAAGCCACAGTTAAGACATCAGATGATTTATTGCAGTAGGCAAATATGCTGCAATAGACCTCTTTCAGGTGCTGAAGAGCAAAGATATATCCTTGAAGACTAAGGTGTGCCTGACACAAGCCATGGTATTTTCAATCACCTCATATGAATGTGAGAGTTGGACAATGAGTAAGGAAGACTGAAGAAGAGGTGATGCTTTTGAGTTGTGGTGTTGCTTAAGAATACTGAAAGTACCATGGACTGTTAAAAGAACAAATGAATCTATCCTGGAAAGAGTGGAGCCAGAATGGTCCTTGGAAGTGGAAATGGCTTGACTTTGTCTCACCTACTTTTGTTATGTTACCAGAATGGATCATTCCCTGTAAAAAGATATCATGCTTGGAAAAGTGCAGTGTCAACAAAAAAGCAGAATGCCCTCAACAAGATGGATTGACACATTGGCTGCAGCAACAGGTCAGTTATAGGAAGGATCATGGGGCTGTACAGGACAAGACAATGATTCCTCCTGCTGTACATAGGGTTGCTATGAGTTGGAGACAATTTGATGGCACCCAACAACAACAACAACAGCCTTTACTGTGGAGTCATCTATTTTTCTTTTCCAATAGACCAATAAGCAGCATCACAATAAATGGAGAAAAGAATGAAGTTGTCAGGGATTTCCTGTTACTTTGTTTGACAAGCAACACCAATGGAAGCAACAGTCAAGACATCAGACAACATATTGCAGTAGGATAATCTGCTTCAAAATACCTCTTTCAAGTGCTGAAGAGCAATGATGTCTCTTGGAAGACTAAGGTGGACCTAACCTAAGCTATGGTATTTTTGATCACCTCATACATATGTTAGAGCTGGACAATGAATAAGGAAAACCAACAAAGAGTTGATGCTTTTGAGTTGTGTATATATTTTATGTATTTTGGAACTCTTTCATTGGGTGTGTAGATATTTATTATATTTATGTCTTCTTGTTCAATTGATTCTTTAATCACTCTATAATGTCCTTCCCTGCCTTATGTGGTCATTTTTGTCTTAAAGTTTATTTTAACAGAAATTAATTATGCCACTCCTGTTCTTTCTTGATTGCCATTTCTTTAACATAATTTTTTTTTCCAACCTTTGAGTTTTAGTCTGCTTTTGTCTAAATGAGTCTCTTGTAAACAGTATATTAATGGGTCAAGTTTTTTTTATCCAATCTGCACCTCTCCATCTCCTGAGTGGTGAATTTTTTTTGCTTACATTCATTGTAATTATTGTCAAGTATGAATTTTTTGGGAGCTTTGATGGTGTAGTGCCTAAGGAATTTGACTGCTAACCAGAAGGCTGGTGGTTCAAACACACCAGCCACTCCTTGTAAGGAAGGTTGGGTAATCTACTTCCATAGTGATACTGTCATGGAAACCCAAGAAGGGGTCATTGTGATTGGGATCAGACTCCATGGAAGTGCATTGTGTTATGTTTGTGTTATTAATTTATTAATGTAATTTTGTTAATTTTTTTCATTGTGTTACTGATTCCTTTCTTCCATATAATTTTCTGTGCTGATGTCATTTTTTTTTATGAATCTTTTTATCTCTTTTGTTGCTATTGTTTTAGTATTTGCTAAATATTTGTGCTTGTCCTATTTTTTACTTTGATGTCTAGGCTTAAAATTTTTCTTTTAGTTTTCCCTGTAATTTATAATTTTCCTCCCAAGTTCGAAACAATCTGTCCTATCTTTCAATTGTCTTGACTTCCTCACCATTTAGAAGTTCTGTAACTGCACAGTTTATTTCCTCTTTTTGATTTGCTGTTTTGCTCAATTACCAATCCAGGTCTCTTGGTCCATGCTTACAGTCTTGTAAGCTTATTTCATTTTGGATACTTTTATAAATGTTTGATTTCTGCATTATTTTATCATTTATGTTAATCATTGTTTCTTGTTTGTTGTTGTTGGTTCTTTGTCTGAAGGACTCACTTTAGCATCTTGTAAGATTGTTGTGGTTTTAAAAAATTCTCTTAATTTCTCCTTATCTGGAAATTTTCTAATTTCACACTCATATTTGATAGAAAATTTTGCTGGGGATATAATTCTTGGTTGGACTTTT
>NW_006922233.1:108620-125339 GCF_000298275.1 Orycteropus afer afer | reverse complement strand
TTTTTTTTTTTTTTTTCTAATTGTTTCCTTAACAAAGTAGTTTCAGGTTATTTGTCTTCAAACTCACTAATTCTGTCTTCCATTGATTTGATTCTACTTTACCCATTCAATGTGTTATCTATTTCTGAAATCTTATTATTAATCTTCTGGGTGTCTATTTGTTGTTTTTGTATCATTTTTATTTTTATTTTTTTGTTTCATTTGTCTATTTTCTCTTCAAGTTTTCCTAAATTGTTCTAGAGTTTCATCTGTGTTTTCCTTCATTTTACCAGGGTTTTCCTTCATCTGTCTCTCAATCCTTTGAAGATACTCAAAGACAATTATTTTCAATTACTTATCAGGGAGTTTCAATGCTACTTCTTTGTCAGGGATGTTTTCTGGTTTGTATCCTGGTGCCTTGTTTGTACTACTTTATCTTGCTTCTTTGTATGGACTAGGATGGTCGACTCTCTCTGAGACATCATGATGTCATTGCATTGATGTTTAATTTGTAGATGCATGTTGGTGTGATTCACCCAAGATTTTTTTTCCCTTTATTTTGTTTTGATATATCTGTGTGAGCAGTGTACTGTGTTCCTCTAGTCACTAGTTGCTAGCACTTAGGCACTCTCCACTTGTCTCCTGGTAGGTGTAAAAGAGAATGACAGGGTGTGCACAGACTTCTGTTAGCTGTCTGTGAAGAACAGTTGAGAGTCAGTTGAGCAGGTATCGGCCACCAGCTATTATTGGTTAGTTGGTGAAAAAGCAAATGGTGGCCTGCACTCAGTGAGTGCAGGAGGTGTAAGTATGGTTGGGTTGTGTGGGAATGGTTGCTGTATCTACCTCAGTTAGACAAAAAATAAAAAACAAAACAAAAAAAAAAAAAACAAGAGAACAAAACCTCAAATCATATTAACCAATAGGAACAATTGAAATAAATAAATAAATAGAAAAGAAAAATTTTTTAAATATATTTAAAAAAACATAAAAAAAATGATAAAGAGAAGGGTAATATTGCACCTTTCTATTCATCAACCTCCAGTATGATTGCCTGTGCTGTCCTTTTCATTCAGATTCTTCTACTGTTTGGTATTTATTCCACTTATTTATCTTTCCTTTCAATGGTCAGGGTTCCAAGATCATCTTCTATATACATTTCAATTGGTTTCTCATTGCTTTGTTTTAGAGGGTCTGTGTTGCTTGTCTGCCTATTCTACCATCTTAGTGGGATTCTTCCAAATTAAATATAATTTATATAGTAGTCTGCATAGAGTTTTGTACAGGACAAGTTATTAATGATTGTAAAGTAATAGAAACAATATTCTATGACATTGATATTAAATAATTAAAGAAAATGTTTCTATAAATTACAAAGTTTCATTACTCTTTCTTTGATGTTAAGCTCATTTAGAAAGAGAAATGATGCTTTACATATTATTATATATATGTACAGATATAGATATATACATTCATACACATAATTTAATATTTATTAAATATCCTTAATAGCAAGGATAACTGCCTAACAACAACATTAAACATATGTAGTATATTTAATATATGAAGATCTATTCTATACTAATACCTATAAAACAAACAAACAAACAAAAAATCAATAAATAAACCCACTGCTATTAAGTTGAGTCTGACTCATTGGGTTTCCATGGTAGTAAATCTTTACGGAAGTCATCTTCCTTCTGTAGATCAGCCAGTGGGTTTAAACCTCTGACCTTCTGGTTAGAAATCAAATGCCATAGGTTTTGAGCCACCAGAACTCCTTACTGATACCCATACCTATTAAAAAAAAAAAAAAAATCCTTTGCTTTTCTGATTCACAGCAACCATATATAAAAGGGTAGAACTGTCCCATAGGGTTTCCAAGGCTATAAGTTTTTACCAAAGGATATTGCCATATCTTTCACCCAAGGAGTGGCTGATGGGTTTGACCCACTGACTTCCAGTTAAAAACCAAGTGAATTACAACTGTGTCACCATAATTCGTCTGCTTAAACATTTACCTATACATATACATATACCTACACCTATGCTTCTATATTTTGTTTTTTGTTGAAATTCTGGAATATAAAAAACTCACCGCCATCAAGTCAATTAGACTTATAGTGACCTCATTAGGTTTCTAAGATTGTAAATCTTTATGGATGCAGACTGCTTCGTCTTTCTAATGTGGGGAAGCTGCTGGGTTCAAACCATCAACTTTTCTTTACCAGAAAAATGTCTTAAAAAACTACACCACCAGAACTCCTTTTCCTGGAATGTAGAAAATAAAAATTTTGATTATTTAAAAATGAAATGCAAAGGAGGTCCTTCCTTCCTATTCACATTCTGTTGTAATGCTGTTTCTTTTAAAAGATAATTGTTAACTAAAATATGTGTTCTTGAAAAACTCATCCTGAAATATATTTCAGGCCTTGCACCTAGGTTTTAAAATATATTAATCTTAGTACTTAGCCCATCGATAGGCAGAATATCTTCATGTCTCTTTTGTTAGATTTTCAGCAATCTCAAATCAAGGAGATTGTCTATATTGTCTTTAATGCCTCCATTGGAGCACAGGTTCTATGTCATCTGAAGTTCTCAGTAACCTGATTTCTCTTAAGAAAGTTAAAGTAACAAAGCTTATGCATTTGAGAATTCAAAATTTTTCTTTAGGTTTTAACTCTTCATATTAGAATGTATATTTTTATAAGTATGTCATGAATAAGAATACACATACACACACACACAGTGCATCCTTTGCTTTATGTTTAACAAAAAATAGTTTGAAAATATGTTATCGAAACCATATGCTTATATAATTATCTCAAATATACATTAAACTTACAAGCAAAAATATAAACAACATAAGTGCCTTTTTAAGTAATTTATATTCTCTCATGCTTCCTAGTAATGTAAACAGTTATTTCTGGGTAACCAAAAAAACAAAACCCAAAATAAAACAAAACTATTTTATTTATTTGTTAGATTCTCAGAACTATCAATTCTAATGCAAGGCAAGAATGACATCACAATCCTAGGGATTTGTCTTTTTTTTTTTTTTTTTTAGATTATAATTCATCAACTATATTAATACTTAGTGTTTGCTTTTTCTCAACAAGATATTTGAGAACTGTAAAACTTCTCTATTGACTGTTAATTCTTCTTAAATTATGTATTGCATCTGTAAGTTTAAAGCAATCATTCATATATGAACAAATTGAATTTTAGATATTCTTTTATCAAATACATTTCAATATCTATATAAAGAGTAAATTAATTTATAATTTAAAAAATATTTCTCCAGTTATGTGTTTATATTTTTTTTAATACAAAAGCTAGTAAAAACAAAACAATCATTATAACACTATACCTTTGAAGAATAAATACAGAATTAGCAACCAGAATCTAATACTGACTATATTGTTGTTGTTGTCGTTACGTGCCGTCAAGTCGGACGTGACTCATAGTGACCTCTCCTTGGATTTCTGAGGCAGTATCACTACCGAAGTAGATTGACCCATCTTCCTTCCTAGGAGTGGCTGGTGGATTTGCACCGCCAGCATTCTGGTTAGCAGTCAAATGTCTTAGGCACTGTGCTACCAGAACGCTTACTGACTATATAAGGGGCATTAATTAAGAATATATAAATAAATAATATAGAGCCTTGTAATCAAAGAACATATTCTAACAGCAACAATCTTAACTCTACTGGTACAGATAAAAGACAAGGCTAATTCCTAGTAAGTAGATACAGTACTTTACCTCAAAAGTGGAGTAGAGAATTAATATAAGGGTACAAGAAAGCATTGAAGTCATTCAATTATGGAGATATGAGAAAACTGTACCAATCAGGAAGAACTAGGATATAAACACAAACCAGTAGGTATAGTGCCAAACCTATATGTGAAAAAAAGCATGAGGTCAAAGAGTGTCCTATACAATGCCATGTTCTTTGGTTTGCTATTTCTAGTTGTGTCTTGACTGATAACCAGAAGGCTGGTGGTTCAAACTCACCAGCCACTCCTCGGAAGGAAGATGGGTCAATCTACTTCCGTAGTGATACTGCCTCGGAAACCCAAGGAGGGGTTGCTATGAGTCAGGGCTGACTCGACGGCACATAACAACAACGTTTAATGATTTTTTATGGAGGAAAAAATAATTAAATGCTGGGAAAAAATTAGTATAGACCACACCATAGTATGATGCATTTTAGTAGTTAATTTTCATAAGAAACATATTTAAAATAATAAAATGGGAAGTGTTTGTTATCACATAAAATAATAAAATGAGAAGTTACTGTAACACAGAGAATAAATATGGGAAAGAGTAAAGTTTTGTGGCAGGTCTAAGGGAAAACAGCTAGAGAAAGTAGAGACAAAATTCCTGTCTAGACCAATGGAGTACATAGTCCTCACTCATGTTTTTGAAGGTACATTTGTATTTTTGAAGACTAAGTTCTGAGTTGAAGTTGTAAATCTTGATTTGTTGTTGTTGTTAAGTGCCGTCGAGTCGTTTCCGACTCATAGCGACCCCATGCCAGCAGAAGGAAACACTGCCCGATCCCGCACCAGCCCCACAATCCCTGCTATACTTGAGCCCATCATCGCAGCCACCGTATCAATCCATCTCCTTGAAGGCCTCCCCCTCTTTCGTGGACCCTCCACCCTACCGAGCATGACATCCTTCTCCAGGGAATGGTCCCTTCTTACAACATGACCAAAATAGGTGAGACGAAGTCTGGCCATTCTTGCTTACAAGGAGCATTCTGGTCATATAGAGCCTTGTAATCAAAGAACATATTCTAACAACAACAATCTTAACTCTACTAGTACAGGTAAAAGACAAGGTTAATTCCTAATAAATAGATATAGTACTTTACCTCAAAAATAGAGTAGAGAATTAATATAAGGGTAAATCTCGATGGCATATTTTAAAATGCCATGAAGAGTAAAACTTGTTGTGTAGAGTTGATTACTGTATATAAAACTTGTTGCTGCAGAGTCAGTTCTGCCTCACAGTGACTCTGTAGGAGAGAAAGTTGAACATAGGGTTTCCAAGGCTGTAATTTTGAAGGAAGCAGACTGGCACATTTTTCTCCATGAAGTGGCTGGTGGATTCAAACCACTACTCTTTCAGTTAAGAGCCAAGCTTTTAACCACTAAAAGCATTAAAAACATTGCTAGTTAATGTTTTCATCTTTTATAGAGTACACAAGAAAATGTAATATTCAACATATCAAATCCTTCTTTGTTTGGAAATTATCCTTTCTTGAATTATTTCATTTTAATACAAAATTATGAAACTGGTTTATTATTTAATAATATTTATTTATTTACCAAACTCATTTGCCACATCCTTATCCTCTGAGATATCTCCTCAGATCAAGGGAAATAGGCCCTTGACAGATAGATGTGTATTCTGTAGACTTTTCCTCCTGTCTCCAGCCATTTTTGTCATAGCTGGACACGTGATCCAAATGCAGCAATCAAATTCTCTCTGTCTGGAAATGAGAATCATAATCTAGAGTTTTCAGTCAGCCTTTGAATCTGAAAAACAAAGGAAGTATGTTCTACCAAGTGAATTAAAAATCAATGAAAAATAAAAATCTACAATATCTAAGAAGAATGAGGAATCTTTTCATAGAAATTCAGAAATAAGAGACAATGCATATTGAGGTTCTTCTTTTCTGGTACAATCCAAGACTTAAATACACTATTGCTCTTGTTTATAAGAAAAACTCCTTTATCATTGATTGGGAAAAGGTGAGTTAATGTTTAATATAAAAATAAAGCAATTTAGCTTATATAAATACTATTCTATTTTCAGGCATACATTTTCTTCGCCAAAATTAAGATAAATATAATAGGTTGCTACGATACTTAGGTCAGTAACATTTGACTATGAATGCTATAAAAGAAGAAGAATTTTTATGAAGGTAAATTATATTATGTAAATTCAGTAGTTCTCCATTGCTATATTAAAAAAAAAATATATAAAACAGAACTCATTATGTTACATTCCCAGTTATTTCTATTGAACTTTTATCGAAAGACTTTGCAATAACTTCAACAGAAAACTAATTCTCTCATTGAAAAAACAATTTACTAAACATTTCTGTCATTACAAAAGGATTTAGAGCCCTCCAAGATAACGCTTTTAAAAGATTAAAAATAGAGATATATCTTGAGAGAACTACGGCACTGATAATTTAGAGCAATGGAAAAAAAAGAATTTTCTTCGTTTCCTCAAATATTATTATGGTTTTTATTAAGAATTCATATCAAAAAATACAATTTTTAAATGTTTTTTTTTTCAACTCAATTTTCAGGTTTTACAAAATAATTTTGCAAAATAATATTATATAGTACAGTCAAGACTCTAATGTAATTAGCTCCTGTTTTCAAGTTCAAATCTCCTTATTTCTGTCCCATTATAAGATATAAAACATAGGAATGTGGAAAAAAGTAAAAATGCATTGAAACTGTGATTTATTTCAATGCAGAAAATAGAACATGAACTTTGCAAAGCTGGTGAGGATTCTTGTCAATAGTATTGGAGAGTGGGTATCTGTCACAGGTGACATTCAAGCAATCTTAATGTAAGCTACATTAAGTCCTTTCCAAAGTAAAATATATCAATAAATTCATCAACACTTGTTATTTTGTTACTTTGTTTCAAGCTGTCTGAACTCCTATTCTTGCTTTGAAATAATAAAACAATTATGATAATTCACAGTGTCTACTAATTGCAGGTTTGTCCTACAGAAATCTTTTTTCTTGAGTGCAAGTATTTATATTTTCTCTTAAACTTTAGGAAAATATCCAAAGTAATGGTTAGGTACAGAATATTTCCACTTTTTCTGAAACTTTCTGCCAATATAATGAATGTCCTTTTACACTACTTAGTTCGAAAGACCTAAATAAAATATCAACAATTCAATGGCTGGATAAGATACTCATTTGAAAGCCTGCCTTTTATGTAAATTATGTGTATACTAGTTTGAATATGAATTTACTGCTAATTTATGGCTAAAAAAATAATGTAATTGCCGGTTTTGCCAAAAGCACAAGCAGGAATATTTTAAAGTTTTAAATCCTCAGATATTAAACCAAGCCTAAAAACCAAATTCACTGCTGGGAGTGGAATCTGACTCATAGTGACCCCTCATTGGGTTTCTGAGGCAACATCACTAGATTGCCCAACCTTCCTTCCCAGGAGTGGCTGGTGGGTTTGAACTGCCAACCTTCTGGTTAGCAGTCAAATGCCTTAGGCATTATGCTACCAGAGGTCCTCCCAGATATTAACACAGTGAAATAATTTTCAGGGCATTAATCTGTATAATACACTGGAACCTCTCCAAGCTTTTTTTTCGTATTGTCCTTGTGGGAATGGTTTATAGACAGCAATGTGCTATATAATACAGAACTTTTGCTAATGTAACAATTTTAAAAACAAAATATCATTTCCTGCCAGAAACTCTTCTAGGATAAAGATATAACAATTAAAAAAAAAAAAAAAAAGAAAGAAACATCATCTCCTCATGGCATAGTGCCTAAGGCATTGACACTGCTAACCAGAAGGCTGGTGGTACTTCCATAGTGATACCACATGAGAAACCCAAGGACAGGTCACTATGAGTCTTATCCAACTGGAGGACAGTGTATTTATTTATTTATTTTTTGGTGCATATGTAATATATAAGACCTCAGGTGGCCTAGTTCCTAAGGCATCTATCTGACTGCTAATCAGAAGGTTGGTCGTTCAAACCTACCCGCCACTCTGCAGAAGGAAAACTAGGCAAGATATTTCCGTGAAGATACCTTGGAAACCCAATGGAGGTCACTATGAGTAGGAATTGACTGGATTGCAGTGGGATTAGGTTTTTGTTGTTGTTGTTGTTGTTTATGTAATATACATTCTAGTGGGATTGATAAGAACAACCAGAACAGCAAAATATGTGTAGTGTTGGATAGTTTTGAGTTCTTAGGAGAAAACTATGGTGAAAAGTTTGACAAAGAATATCAAACATGGGTGATGTTTAATATTAGTATGATGCATAGAAAAGTCATTGCTGAAAAATGTGAATACTGAGTAAAGATTGGGTAAAAATTAGGTAGCAGATTTTATAGATAAAGTATTTTTAGAATAATGAAAGCCCTAAAGAGACAGAATATCTCATGTCTTAAGATGAGAAATTAATTGCAAAGACCCCAACATGGTTCAATGAAATGGCTGGTGGCCTTCTGGTTAGCAGTCAAATGCCTTAGCCACTACACCACCAGAGCTCCCAGTAGGGGTTTAGGTGAACTTAAATAACAAGATTTGAAGTGGGGAAGGAGCAGATAGTATTGCCTTGAGATACATTGAGCTTGACTTTTTTCTAAGTGCAATTAGAGGCTTGGTAGTGTTTAGAGCAAAAAAGTGCCATAGAGTGACTCTCATTTTGACAAGTTCACTAAAATTACTACATTAGTACTACAGAGAAGGGGAAAGAGAGCAGTTAGGAGGCCATTAAACCAATGAAGGTGAGAGACTATTAAGAGTCTGATGAGAGTAGTACAGGGCTAATAGTGAAAGATGGTCAATTATGAATATAATTTGAAGCTAGTGTTCATCACATTTGCTGACAAATTGTATTTGAGATGTATAAGAAGGAGAAAAAGTCAAGAATAAAGTCTTTGGATTAAACTACTGGTGCATATTAACAGTGTTAGCTAAAAATGTGGAAGGGGTATATTTATTAGGGGCTGGCATAAGGGGAGAGCAAGAGTTGAGTTTTGAACATAGTACATTCCAGATGCTCATTTGACATCCATGTAATATTGTCAATATCTCTGTGTGATATTGGAAGCTGTTTAAGTCTAACATTGTCACAGTCATATTTTATTTAACAGATTTAATCAGAATGTTGTTGTTGTTGTTGTTATGTGCCGTCGAGTCGGACCCGACTTGTTGTTGTTGTTGTTGTTATGTGCCGTCGAGTCGGACCCGACTCATAGCGACCCCTCCTTGGGTTTCCGAGGCAGTATCACGGAAGTAGGATTGCCCAACCTTCCTTCCGAGGAGTGGCTGGTGGGTTTGAACCGCCAGCCATCTGGTTAGCAGGCAAGTGTCTTAGCCACTATGCTACCAGAGCTCCCTTAATCAGAATACTTGGTTAAAAATAGACTTAAGTGGAAGGGGGCAGCCTAGATTAATGAAAAAGTCAGGAATAGGAAATTGAGGTCATCAATATAAATATTATTCACCAAGTACATATAATGCATGTTCCAACTTAAATGTAATGAGGAAAATTTATTTGGTTGCTATTGGGATCAGAAAAATTGACCAATAAGTAAATAAACCTTGAACTAAGTGTGTTTAAAGTTGAAGATTTAGTTTTTTGAAGGACTAGGATGTCTTTAAATGAATAGTTACCAAACATAGGAAAACCAGAAGGGAAAAATTGTCAAACCTTAAAGAAAGCCCCAGACATCTCCCTGCCCTTACTCATTGATCCACAAATATCCATGTAAATCTTTAACCTTCACACAAAGGAAAACAATACATATTAAACATTGTTTTAAATTAACAATAAATGTATCACTAAGCTTGATTGTAAGTGCTCAACTGTGGCCAGTTCCACTCTCCTTTTCAGTGGAATGGGTTGTAGAAGTTAAGTGCAGACATGGAGCTGAGTGGAATTAAGAACATACAGTTATATGGGAAAGGAAACCTAGTAAATTAACTGGGCAAATACCATACTTTTTTTCCTATCAATTAAACTAAATGGTAATATATCTGCTGAACTGTCAGCAGCTGAGCACAGGGGCCCTCCAGGGGCAATAAAGCAGGGTTGATGGGACAGAGAGTGACTTTGGGGGTGTTTTTCAGCAGAGAAGCCAGGGAGACCCTATCAGAGGAGGTAATATTTCATCTCTGAGGCTTAAAGAATGAAAAGAAGCCAGCCATAGGGAAGTCTAGGATGAGGGCATTTGGGTGGCCTAGTGCCTAAGGCATTTGACTGCTAACTAGAAGGCTGATAGTTCAAACCCACCAGCCACTCCTCAGAAGGAAGATTAGGTAATCTACTTCTAGAGATACCACCATAGAAACCCAAGAAGGGGTCCCTATAGGTCACAATCAACTTGATAGCAGTGAGTTTAGTTTGGTTTGGTTGATTATTAGATACAAATATATATAAATCTATATCAATGTCTATATTTTACATTGTTAAATTATTTTTTAAAATATCAACCTGTTACTGACTTGGTTTCTTAGGACTTCTTTAATAAAATAGGGCAAAACATAGTAGAAAGCTTTAAAGAACAGAAATTTATTGTTTCCTAGTTCTATAGTCTATTTGAATTTGGGATATTATTAGTACTATGTGCTCATTGTTAAAGCCAGGAAAAGATTTTCTTTTTGCTTCCAGTTTCAAGTATCCAAGGCATTGCTTCATGTTCCTTGATTTTATAGTTCTTCACGTGAGACCTTTCTCATCTCCATGTCTGTTATCCCCTTTTATGTCACACCAGTAAGAAGGGGTTAGGATCTACCCTATATTCTGATATGACACACTAATCACCATCTTCAAAGAAAGAACCTATTTCCAAACAAGTTTCAGGGGTTAAAGTTTCAATTTATGTTCAGTGGAGACATAATTAAATACATAACATTTATAAAAAAAAATAATAATAATAATAATGAATGTAGCCACCACTCATCTCTCAGTTTGTCAATTAGACCATGAAGAAGAACATAGTATCAGGATTGGAAGAAGACTCATTAATAACATGTCATACGCAGATGAGACAACTATCTTTGTTGAAAGTGAAGAAGACTTGAAGCACTTACTGATGAAGATCAAAGACTGGAAACTTCAATATTGATTACATCTCAACATAGAGAAAAGAAAATCTTCACAACTGCACTGATAAAAAGCATCATGATAAGTGGAGAAAGTGCAGAGGTTGTAAAGGATTTAATTTTCCATGGATCAATAATTAATGCCCATAAAATCAATAGTCAAGAAATGAAATGATGATTTGCATTGGGAAAATCTACTGCAAAAGATGTCTTTAAAGACTTAAAGAGCAAAGATGTCACTTTCAAGATTAAGGTGCACCTGATCCAAGCTATTGAATGTTCAGTAACCACATATGCATGTGAGAGCTTGACAATGAATAAGGAAGATCACAGAAAAATTGATACATTTGAGTCGTGGTGTTGGTGAAGAATATTGAAAATATATGGACTGCCAAAGGAACAAAGATATCTGCCTTGAAAGCAATATTGCTGGAGTGCTGCTTAGAAGTGAGAATGACCAGGCTGTCTCTTGTGCTTTGGACATATTTTCAGGAGGAACCAGCTCCTGGAGAATAATATCATGCTTGATAAAGTAGAGGATCAGCAAAAAAGATGAAGGCCCTTGATGAGATGATTGACATCATGGCTGCAACAACGAGCTCCAGCATAGCAAGGGTTATGAAGATGGTCATTAAGAGGATGTTTATGAGGACGAACCAGTGTTTTATCCTGTTGTACATAAGATCACTATGAGTCAAACCTGTCTTGACATCAACTAACAACAACCCAATGAATTAATATGAATATTTTAATAATCGCCTACGTGTCTATTACATGTAAATGTATAGAGTGTATACCAACCTCAGTTCAGTCAGAAAAACTAACGACTATATGTGTTACAAAAAAAATAAAGGGTATCACTATGGGAACAAGAGTTTTCATGAATGTGGATGAAGCTGAGTGAATGAAAATCTAGAAGGCTACAGCTGAAGTATATGAGAAACTGCTATTATTAACTTCAGGTAAAGTCATTAAACCAGGTTGAACAGCCAAATCCACAGAAAGCCTGAGAGCATAATATCTCACTACCCTTCTGAAGCAAAATTAAGTGCATATATCTGTGAAACCACAGATCTATCCTAAAAACTTGAATTCCATCTAATAAAAATACCTTCTAGTCTTATATATGGATTGAGAATCAAGAGGTCATGGAGGAGTCTACGGAGCTGTTCTTGTCTGAACAAAATAATCCACAGAAAAAGATAGGTTCCTTTTCCCTTCCACCTTCCAAATATCTTCGGAGCTTCTCTCATTGGCAAACCTTAATCCAAAACATTTGGGTAGAGATTCTCTGGTCCAATATTAAGTTTCCTCTCTTCATTGCACAGAACTAAATGCGGACAATACTCAGCTGACTAGGTGAAATAGTATCATCCACTTCCCCATAAACTTGGAACATGATATCTTATCATACCCTATGTTTGACTTCTCTATAAAGACAAATAGCAGAATTATACTTTGACCTAACTTGATGCAACTATCTCTCACGCTATTGAAGGTAAGTCCGTATCTTCCATGAAAGAAAACACAATCCCATATAGTGCATTATGTGTATTGATATTTATTCACTTTCTAGCTGATTTACACTCTCATTGAGAATGGTAAATGTGTCAGCTTTAATGATTAGCTGGGCTGTGGTTTTGAGTGACTAGGCAGCTGGATGTAGTTACTCCCCGTGATAAGATTTTAATCACTTCTGTGATGGAATCTGCTGTGTGCAGCCATGCTGCTACCTTCAGGATGTCATCTGCTTCCAGAATATGAGAAGTTTTGAGGAAGGTGTTTAGCTCTTGGCACATCTGGACGCTGCTCTTGGGTGAGACTTGGTCTGCTGTTTTCCTGCTGATTTTGGGATTGTGCCATTTTACCAGTTGATATTGTGTTTGTCAGCCTTAGTGGCCAGCAGCTGTGCAAGTCAGGAAAAGCTCCCAGCTTCAAATAGGAAGCAGAGCTGAAGCCCAAGATCAAGGGACATTTACTCAGCCTCTTAGAGCCAGCACCTGAACTCAGAATTCTAGCCTTCTAAACTGTAAAAGAAAAAAATTCTGTTTTTTAAAGCCATCAATTTGTGGCATTTTTGTTGTAGCAGTACTAGAGTACCAAAACACTGAGCTATGTGCTTTCTTAATTAATGAATGTACTACTGAAACAAAAAATCAATTGTAAATTGTGTATAAATTGTTATATACACACTTCTTATATAGCAAGAGAATGAGAAAAAACTAAAGAAAAATAATCGATGTCAAACTCAAACCAAACTCATTGCCATTCAGTGGATTCCAACTCAAAGTGACCCCCACTGGGTTTCTGAGGCAATAAATCTTTCCAAAAGTAGATTGCCCAGTCTTCCTTCCACGGAGCATCTGTCTAGTGGGTCTGAACCTCCAATCTTCTGGTTAGCAATCAAATGCCTTATGCATTACATCACCAGAGCTCCTTAATTGATGTCATATATATTTGAAAAAAAAGAAAACAAAAAACACTCATGTATACTGATAAAAGAAACACAGCTAGAATGCTCTTTGGAAGCTATAATGGCCAACATTAATCTTACCTACTTTGGTCATGTTGTTAGAAAGAATCATTCCCTGGAGGAGGATATCATACTTGGTAAAGTGGAGGGTTAACCAGTAGGGGAAGGCCCTCAACAACAGGGACTGGCACAGCAGCTGCAATAATGGAGTCAGGTCTAGCTGGGATTGTGAGGCTGGCACAGGACCAGGCAGTGTTCATTCTTTTGTACATGGGGTCACTATGAGTTGGAGACAACTTGACAGCACCTAACAACAACAATATTCTGGTAAAACAGAGTTGAAATATGTATAATAATTCTTCTAGTGAATAATATAAGGAGCTCTGTTGATGTAGTGGATAAGGCATTTGGCAGCTAATCAGAAGGTTGGCAATTCAAACTCATCAGCTGCTCCATGGGAGGAAGATGAGAAAATCTACTTCTGTAATGATTTACAGTTTGGAAACCCAATGGGGATCCCTATGACTTGGAATTGACTTGATGGCAGTGGGTTAGTGAATAGTATGGGTTAAGAAGAATCATATACATTTTTACTCCTTGGTTTTCTAACATTTATATTTTGACTATAGGAGAAATAGTTCCATCTATTCTTGCTGAATCAATTAGGCCACTGATGGAATTATACCTAAGTATTCAAAATGTTATTTACCTAAGTTTACAACTAAAGAGCTCTGGTGACATACTGCCTAAGTCATATGACTGTAAACCAGAAGGTTTTCAGTTCAAATCCACCAGCCACTCCATGGAAGGAAGACTGGGCAATCTACTTCCATAATGATTTACCACCTCAGAAATCCAATGGGGGTTTCTATGAGTTGGAATTGACTTAATGCTAGTGAATTTGGTTTGGTTTGTTAAGTTTACAATTAAGTATCCAGTACTTCTATCAGGCAAGTGGCTTTACTTAGGACAGAGTAGGACTTATACATCCTGTGGCCTGCTCACTACTGCTTTAAGTCGTTTGGTGTAAATTAAATTCCCTTTTAGAATTGGTGCTACCATGGAATAAAGGACAATGAATAACATTCTGGAAATATATTGAAGAAAGCTTGACAGCAGCATCATGGGCAGGGAAGAAAAAAAAATACACTGGCATATATATATATATATATAATTATATATATATATATATGTATGTATAACACAGTAAGTATCTTTAGAACAGACTTGCAGAACAGAGGAGTAAGAATCTCAGTAAAACTTTGCTTCAGTGAAACAGCAATTTAACCAGTGACTATTATAAAAGCATAATCATGTAAAGTCTCTGAAAATTTCTCTGAGGTCAAACAGAAATACTCATTCCAGAAAATCCACCAAATCTCAGCATTGGTTTTGCTGTTAAGTGCCATCGATTCATCTCCAACTCATAGTGATTCTATGTACAACAGAACAAAACACTGCCTGGTCCTGTGTCAGCCTCACAACACTTGCTATATATGAGCCCATCATTGCAGCCTCTGTATCAGTCCATCTCCTTGAGGGCCATCCCCTCTTTCATTGACCTTCCACTTTATCAAGCATGATATCCCTCTCCAGGGAATGGTCTCTTCTGACAACATGACCAAAGTAGGTGAGATGAAGTCTGACCATTCTTGCTTCCAAGGAGCATTCCAGCTGCACTTCTTCCAGAACAGATTTGTTAGTTTTTTATGAGTTCATGGTACTTTTAGTAGTCTTCTCCAATACCACAACGCAAAAGCATCAACTCTTCTTCTGTCTTCCTTATTCATTGACAGCTCTCACATGGATAGGAGGTGCTTGAAAATACCATGGTGTGGTAGTTAAGCTTGTATTTCAACTTGGCTGGGCCTAGTTGAGTAGCTGGGCAACTGGTGGTAGTTATTCCCCATGGTGAGATTGGCAATTAATTCTATGGTAGAATCTATTGGAGTAGCTGACTAGCTGCTTTGGGTATGTGGTCTGCTGCCTGTATATAAGAGACAGTTTTGGGAATGGTCTCCAGCTTATGGAACGCTTGAACTCTGCATGTCACTGAGTCAGTGTTCAGCAGTCTGCCATGCTCTGTCAATCCTAGAACTTTAAATGCACTTGAGTCAATGATCTGTCGTATGGTTTGGTAACATCCTGATGTTAATGTGCCTTTTTACTTATGAACCTTAGGTTTTTCAGCCTCAGCAGTCAGCAGGTGAATGAAGAAAGGCCTCTAGTTTCATTGGGCTAGAAGCAGGAGGCAGAGTTGCAGCCCAGGGTTGAGGAGCTTTCACTCAGCCCCTAAAGCCTGGCACTTTGATCTCAGACTTAAAGCCTTCAAATTGTAAGAGAATAAACTCTTGTTTGTTAAAGCCATACCATTTGTGGTATATTCCTGTCAGAGTGGCAGTAGGTAACCAGAACACAAGGCTTGGGTTAGACACACCTTAGCCTTCAGGGGACATCTTTTCTCTTCAACACTTGGAAGAGGTCTTTTGCAGCAAATTTGCCCAATGCAACATGCTCTCTGATGTTTTGACTGCTGTTTCCCTTGATGTTGTTTGCGGAACCAAATAATATGAAGTCTTTGACAACTTCACTCTTTTCTCCATTTATCATGATGCTGCTTATTGGTCCAGTTGTGAGGATTTTTGCTCTCTTTATATTGAGATGTACTCCATAGTGCAGACTGTAATCTTTAATCTTTATCAGTAAATGCTTCAATTCATCCTCGCTTTCAGCAAACAAAATTGTATTATCAGCATATCTGTTAATGAGCCTTCCTCCAATCCTGATGCCACGTTCTTCTTCATATAGTCCAGTTTCTTAGATTATTGCTCAGCATACAGATTGAATAAGTATGGTGAAAAGGAACAACCCTGATACACTCCCTCCCTGTTTTTAAACCATGCAGAATCCCCCTGGTGTGAGTGAATGGCAGCCTTCTAGTTTATGTACAGGTTCCTCATGAACACAATTAAGTGTTCTGGAACTCCCATTCTTCTTGAGGCTATCTGTAATTTGCTATAATCCACACAATCAAATGCTTTTGCATAGTCAATAAAACACAAGTAAACAACTTTCTGGCATTCTTTGCTTTCAGCCAAGATCCATCTGACATCAGCAATGATATTCCTCATTCAATGTCCTCTTCTGAATCCAGCTTGTACTTCTGGAAGTTCTCTGTCAATATACTGCTACAATGTTTTTACATTATCTTCAGTAAGATTTTATTTGTGTGTGATATTAATGATATTTTTTGATAATTACCACATTCTGTGGTATCAACATTCTTTGGAATGGATACAAATATAGATCTTTTCTAGTCAGTTGGCCAGGTAGCTGTCTTCCAAATCACTTGGCTTAGCCAAGTGAGAGCCTCCAGTGTAACATCGGTTTGTTGAAACATCTCTCTGAGTATTTTATCAATT
>NW_006922233.1:103858-107940 GCF_000298275.1 Orycteropus afer afer | reverse complement strand
CCTGCATAGATCCTCCGCTGAGTGGTTGACAGGGAGCTCTGGTAGTGTAGTGCCTAAGGCACTTGACTGCTAACCAGAAGGCTGGTGGTTCAAACCAACCAGCCACTCCTTGGAAGGAAGGTTGGGCAATCTACTTCCATAGTGATACTGCCTTGGAAACCCAAAGAGGGGTCGTTGTCAGTCGGGTTCGACTCAATGGCACATAACAACAACAACTAAGTGTTTGACAGTGGTAGCCAGGCACCATCTAGTTTTTCTGGTCTTGGTCAAATAGGCTGAGGATTACATGGCATGCCAGTCATTTGTACTAATTATTTCCATGATTTTTTTTTTTTTTCATTATTCTTTGCTCTGAATGAGGAAAGTCTCAACGTTGCATCTAGGTGGCTACTTGCAAGCTTTTAGGATCCCAATCACTACTCACCAAGTGACTGAGTGAGTAGTTACCCAGACCATTAGTTCCTGATCATATGCTACCTCCTGAAATGGATAACCATAGACCAATTCTTTTTGGTACAGTGACTGTGTGTATTTCTTCCATCTTCTTTTGATGTTTTTTTTTTTTTTTTCTTTACAGAACAAATTAACTTTCCATACAGCAGCTTACATACACGTTGTCTCATGACATTGACTACAATTTACCACAATGCAACAACTCCCCTTACACTTCCTCCCCATAGTTACCTCTTCTCTATGTCCTTCCCTCCATGTACTCCTATCCCCAGAGCTGCAACTGGAGGCTAAAATATCCTTTCATTTCCTTCAGCTTTAGAAATGTCAAGTGTGTTCTTCCCTTGACAAAGTAGGATGTGGAACAATGTTTTGTGTAGTGTATTATGCCAGTTGCCAGTTGAGCTTGCTGTCCCCTAAGTCTATGGTCCTGGGCCCAGAGGACCAACTACTCGTTCCCTCTGGGTAGCTAGCTAGCTGTGTACAAAAAGTGACTCCAACCTTGTCCCTTGTCAGCTCTACTGAATACTACGAATTCTTACATAACATAACAATACACTGTAGAACATTTTCTGCCGACCCTGTACATGGTCTTAAGCACACTCTTTCCTGCATAGACATACCTAATACTTCAGCCTGTCTAACCACCTATCCACCTATATATCCAATTTGCCTTCACTAACAATGCTGTAATGTATTTGCAAAAGGGTTCATCTTTGTTGTCTGTTTCTCCCATGTACCTCTCTATATCTTCCTCTTCCTCAGTGCCACAATGTTGATCACTCACATTTGGTATACTGCCCTTTTCTTAACCCAAATCAATACCTATCTCTACCTATCTAATATTGTTCCCTACCTTCCCCTCCCACCTCTCCTAACAAAGAAAATTTCCTTCCATATAGAAAACTTTCCTTGACTTTTTACACTAATGGACTAATATAATATTTGTTCTTCTGTGATTGACTTATTTCACCCAACATAATGTCCTCCAAGTTCACCCACATTATGCAGTGTTTTGCAGATTCTATGTTATTCTGTAGGCTTGCATAGTATTCCATTGTGTATATGTACCGTAGTCTGTTTATCCATTCTTCAGTTGATGGACACCTAAGTTGTTTCCATCTATTGGCTATTGTAAACAGTGCTGTGATTAACATGAACAGCATACATCTGTTCTTGTCCTGGCTCTCAATTCTTTAGGATATATACCACCTAATGGAATGGCTGGGTCAAATGGTATTTTAAATTCCAATGTTTTAAGGATTCACCATACTGCTTTACATGGTGGTTGTATCATTTTACAGTCCCACCAGCAGTGTATGAGGGTCCCAAACTCTCTGCATCCTTACCAGCATTTGTTACTTTCTATCTTGTTGAACTTGTTCCTAGTAATGGGACAAGATGGTATCTCATTGTTATTTTGATTTGCATCTCTATTGGCTAATGAAGGAGCTCTGGTAGCATAGTGCCTAAGGCACTTGACTGCTAACCAGAAGCCTGGCTGTTCACCAACCAGTCCTCGGAAGGAAGGCTGGGCAATCTACTTCCATAATGATACTGCCTCGGCAACCCAAGGAGGGGTCCCTGTGAATCGAATCTTGAATTGGGTCCGACTTGACGGCACATAAAAACAACAACAATGGCTAATGATCATGAGCATTTCTTCAGGTGTTTGTTGGAGCCTCAATATCCTCTTTGGTGAAGTATCTATTCATGTTTTCTGCCCATTTTTTTATTGGATTATTTGTCTTTTTGTTGTTGAAGTGTTGGAGTTTTCTGTAAATTTTAGAGATAAGTCCCTTGTCAGATATGTCATTGCAGAATATTTTTTCCCAATCTGTAGGTTCTCTTTTGACTCTTTTGGAGAAGTCTATGGAAACACATAACAATTTAATTTTGACAAGGTCTAATTCATCTAGTTTCTCTTCTGCTGTTTGTGCATTTTGGGTTATGCTTGATAGTCTATTTATACCATATATTAAGGCCCCTAAATTTGCCCCTAGTTTATCTATGAGGAACTTTATAGTTTTAGGTTTCACATTTAACTCTTTGATACATCTGGAGTAAGTTTTTGTGTATGGTGTGGATAAAGATCTTGTTTCATTTTTTCTGTAAATGGATATCCAATTTTGTCAGTACCATTTATTAAACAGACATTCTCTTTCCCATTGAATGGATTTTGGCCCTTTGTCAAACATCAGCTGACCATAGGTCGAAGGATCTATTTCTGGGATCTCAATTCAATTCCATTGGTCTATGTGTCTGTCATTCTACCAATACCACGCAATTTTGACTACTGTGGCTGTATAGTAGGTTTTGAGGTCTGGCAGAGTGAGAACTCTTACTTTGTTCTTTGTCTTCAATAGTGCTTTGCTTATCCAAGGTAGTTCCTTTCCATATAAAGTTAGTGATTGGTTTTTCCATATGCTTAAAAAATGTTGATGGGGTCTGGATTGGGATTCCATTGAATGTATAGATTGCTTTGGGTAGAATTGATATTTTCACAATGTTAAATCTTCCTATCCACAAGCATGATATGTTTTTCCATTAATGTAGATCTCTTATGGTTTCTTAAAGTAGTCTTTTACAGTTTTCTTTGTACAGGTCTTTCGTGTTGCTGGTAAGATTTATTCCCTAGTATTTTCTTTTTGGGGTAGCTATTGGTAAAATGGTGTTTATTTCCTTATTTCTTTTTCAACAATCTCTTTGCTGTTTGTAGAGAAATCCAACTGATTTTTGGATTTTGATCTTATATCCTGCCATGATTGGGCAATCCTACTTCCATAGCGATACTGCCTCGGAAACAAACCCAAGGAGGGGTTGCTATGAGTCGGAGCCGACTCGACGGCAAATAACAACAACAACAACATCCTGCCATGGTGCTATTTTTCTCAGTTAGTTCCAGTAGATTTTTGACTGAGTCTCTTTTGTTTTCTAGGTATAGGATCATATCATCAGGATATAGTGTAGTTTGACTTCTTCCTTACCAATTTGGATGGCTTTGATTTCCCTTTCTTGCCTTATTGCCCTGGCTAGGACTTCCAGTACAATGTTGAATAGAAGCTGTGATAGAGGGTATCTTTGACTGATTCCTGTTGAAAGGGGAATGGCTTCAATCTCTCCCTTGAGAATAATGTTGGCTGTTGGTTTTGCATATACACCCTTTATTATGTTGAGGAAAGTCCCTTTTATTCCTATTTTGCTGAGAGTTTTGATCAACAATGGGTGATGGACTTTACCAAATGCCTTTTCTGCATTGATTGATATGATCATATGGTTATTTTTGTTTGTTTTCTTTATGTGCTGGATGATGTTGATTGTTTTTCTGATGTTGAACCATCCTTGCATACCTTATATCAGCACCACTTGGTCATAACAGATTATTTTCTTTTTATGCTGTTGGAGTCTGTTGCCTAGGATTTTGTTGAAGACATATGCATCTGTATTCATGAGGGATATTTGTCTGTAGTTTTCTTTTTTAGTTATATTTCTGCTTGATTTTGGTATTAAGGTTATGCTACTTCATAAAATGGATTTGGGAGGATTCCATCCTTTTCTATATTTTGGAATAGTTTGAGTAGGATTGGTGTCAGTTCTTCTCTGAATGTTTGGTAGAATTCTCTGGTGAAACC
>NW_006922233.1:97404-103230 GCF_000298275.1 Orycteropus afer afer | reverse complement strand
TCTTTTTCCATTGATCTTCCTATTGTTGATTTCTAATTTGATAGCATTGTGATCTGAGAAGATGCTTTGCAGTATTTCAATGTTTTTAAATTGATTAAGGCTTGCTTTATGACTGAACATATGGTCTATCATGGAAAATGTTCTATGTGCACTGGAAAAGAATGTATATTGTGTTGTTGTTGGGTTAAGTGCTCTGTAGATGTCTATAAGCTCAAGTTGGTGGATTGTATTGTTAACTCACTTGCATATTTATTGAGTTTCTTTCAACTTGTTCTATCTTTCATTGAAAGTGGTATATTAAAGTCTCCCATTGTGACTGTGGAGTCATCTATTTCCCTTTTCAACTCTTTTAAAGTCTGATTTATGTATTTTGGGTTTTTTTCATTGGGTCCATAGATATTCATTATGGTTATCACTTCTTTTTCAATTGAGCCTTTAATAATTATATATTGTCCTTCCTTGTCTCATATGGTAGATTTTGTCTTAAAATCAGTTTGATCAGAAATCAATATTGCCACTTTTGCTCTTTTTTGGTTGTCATTTGCTTGATATATCTTTCTCCAACCTTTGATTTTTAGACTATTTTTGTCTTTGTCACTAAGGTGTGTCTCTTGTAGAGAGCATATTGATGGGTTTTGTTTTCTTATCCAGTCTGCAATTCTTTGTCTCTTGAGTGGTGCATTTAATCCATTAAGTGTAATTATAACCAAATATGAATTGGTTGCTGTCAATTTGTTGTTTGTCTTTTCATGGTGTTCCTGGTTTCTTTGTTCCATATAATTCTCTGTGCTGAGCTCATTATGTTTATGAATCATGTAATCATTTCCTTTGTTGCTATTGTTTTAGTATTTGCCAAATATTTGTGCTTGTCTTCTTTTTTATTGTGATGTGAAGGTTTATTATTTTGCTTTGAGATTACCCTGTGATTTATCATTTTCTCCCTAAGTTTAGAACAGTACATTCTATTTTGCAACTCTCTTGACTTCCTCACCATTTAGAAGTTCTGTACCTACACTCTTTTTTCCCTCTTTCTGGTTTATAGTTGTACTCGTTTGCCAATTAATGTCTCCAGTTTCCTGTTCATAATCTTGTAAGCTTATTTACTTTGAATACTTTTATAACTCTTTTGGTTTCTGGGTTATGTCATCCTGCATATTAATGGTCACTTGTTGTTTGCTATTATTGGTTCTCTGTTTAGAGGACTCCCTTTAGCATCTCTTGTAAGGTTGTTCTGGTTTTAACAAATTCCCTTAATTTCTTCTTATCTGGAAATCTAATTTCACCATCATAATTGAGGGATAATTTTGCCAGGTACATAATTCTTGGTTGGGATTTTTTTCTCTTTCAGAGAAAAATTATTTTCACTTGCATGGCTTCTGCTGAGTAATTTGAGCTTATTCTTATTGGCTGTCTTTTGTAAGTAACTTCTTGTTTTTCCCATGCTGCTTTCAGGATTCTTTCTTTGTCTAGTTTTGAAGAGTTCGGGGATGATATGTCTTGGTGATTTTCTTTTGAGGTCTATCCTGTTTGGGATTCATTGGATTTCCTGAATGGATATATTCTCATGTTTCATGATATTAGGGGAGATCTCTTCCAACAAATCTTGGACAATTTTCTCAGTGGTTTTATTTTTCTCTTCCTGTTCTAGAATTCCAGGGACATGTAGCTTATTCTTTTTGATGGTATCCCACATGAACCTTAGACTTTCTTTATTTTGTTTTGATCTTTTTTCTGATTGATCCCTTTCTAAAGACGTATTCTGGTATTTGTCTTCAATCTCATAAATTCTGTCTTCCATAGATTCAATTCTAATCCTTTGTTATCTATTTCTGAAAATTTAATATTAATCTTCTGGATTTCTATCTATAGATTTTGAGTCATCTCTAATTTTTCTTGTATTTTGTCATTTTGCTCTTGTATTTTCTTCCAAAATTGTTCTAGGGTTTTGTCTGTGTTTTCCTTAATTTTGTCAGTGTTTTCCTTGATCTGTCTCTCAATCCTTTGAAGATACCTAAAGATAATTCTTTTGAATTCCTTATCAGGGATTTTCAAAGCTGCTTCTTTCTCAGGGATGTGTTCTGGGTCTGTATCCTGCTCCCTGCTTTCTACCACTTCATCTTCCTTCTTTGTATGAACTGTGATGGTCTGTTGTCCCTGAGGCAGTGTGACATTTTCATATTTAGATCTCTGTTAACTCTTTGTGAAGAGTAGTTAAGGTTGAGTCAGGATCTTCTTGGTAGTTGTTTATCATTGGCTAGTTGGTAGAGAAGGAAGTGGTGACTCCCATTTAGTAAGTGAAGCTCCAGGAGTTGTGGGTGTAGTTGTGTCATATGAGCACTGTTACTGTCTCCCACTCCTTTAGACAAAAATAACAATTGAATAACTATCAAAAATTTAAAAGCAAGTGGACAAAACCACACCATGTAATCACATAGGAAAAATAACTAAAAAAAATGAAAAAGAAAAAAAAATATATCACTGCAATATCTGGGGAGAGGGCAATAAGATAAAAAACGGTAGAGTGGTAGAATATTGAAGAAAAAAGTGGGAAAAACACAAAAAATAAAACAAGGATTAGGGTTAACCACGAGAAAGAAAATAATTGGAACTTGGACCAGGGAAGAGAGAAAAAGCTGAAAACTAGAACCTGGGAAGGGAAGAATAAAGATTAATAATAAAAAGGACAATAATAAAAATAAAAATAATAATGATAATTTTAAAACAGACAAAAACAAACAAACTTAAGAAAAAAAATCTGGGCCGGGCAAGGCATGGCACCCAGGCTCTGTCCTAGCACCCACACTTGGATCTAATTCCTGCCAGCCCAGAAGGTGAGTGGGAGTGAGGCATAGTCACACCTCCATTAACCAAAATGGTGTGGGATATAAGAGTATCAAGGGGAATATCGCACCTGTCCAGTAGTTGGCATTTGGAATGTCCTTGCAGTTCCTGGCAAGTGGAACCTATTCTTAAATCCCAGGAATCTGGGAGAATCCTATTGCTATATATATCCAATATGGTAGAACCACTAGTAAACGTTCAAAATGGGTGCATCCTCGGGACAGGCAAAAGTCCACAGCTCAGCCTGCCTTCCTCTTCGCTACCTCCCCTTTTATTCACCAGCCACCAGTGCAGTCCTCCGTGCAGCCCCTGTCTAGCAGGGCCAATTTTTAGTTTAATTTTTAGGTACTAATCCCACCCTACTTCTGTAGTAATACTGCCTCAGAAACCCAAGGAGGGGTCGCTATGATTCGGGGCCGACTCAATGGCAAACAACAACAACAACAATCCTACCTAGTGATATCTAAGCTGTCTGTGCTGTCAGGATCACTGCCACACCACAGTTTAGTCCATGTTTATATCCCTCCCTTCAAAGCTCAGGACTCCAGGATTATCTTCTGTATCTGTGTTAATTGGTTCCCCTTTTCTTTGCTGAAGAGGGTCTGTGCAGTTTTTCTGCCTATGCCACCACCTTACCAGAACCCCTACTTTCTGATATTCTGTACTGTCAGCCAAGATCCATCTGATGTCAGCAACGATATCCCTTGTTCTACATCCTCTTCTGAATGCAGCTTGTATTTCTGGAAGTTCCATTTCAATATATTGCTACAGTTGTTTCTGATATATCTTCAGCAAAATTTTACATACATGTGATATTGATGATATTGCTCAATAATTTCCTCATTATGTTGGATCACTTTTCTTTGGAATGGGCACAGATAAGGATCTCTTCCACTTCCAGTCATTTGGCCAAGTGACTGTCTTCCAAATTTCTTGGGATAGACAAGTAAGTGTCTCCATTGTGGTATTCATTTCTTGAAATATCTCAATTTTAATTCCATAAATTCCTGGAGCCTTGTTTTTCACCAATTCCTTCAGTGCAGTTTCAATACCACTGGTTTTTGATCATATGCCACCTCCTAAAATAGATATATATTGACAATTCCTTTTGCTACAGTGATTCAATATATTCCTTCCATTTCTTTTGATATTCCCTGCATCATTCAATATTTTGCCCATAGAATCCTTTAATACTGCAACTGGAGCTTCAATTCTTTAAGCTTGAGAAATGCTCAGTGTGCTCTTCCTTTTGTTTTTCTAACTCCAGATGTTTGCACATTTCATTATAATAATTGACTTTATCTCTTGAGTTGTTCTTTGAAATCTGTTCAATTCCTTTATCTTGTCATTTCTTCCATTTTCTACTCTCTGTTCAAGGGGAAGTTTGAGAGTTTCTTCTTTCATTTATTTTGGTCTTCTCCTCCTTTTCCTTTTTAGTCTTCTTAATTACCTTTTGCTGTCTTCATGTATGATGTTCTTTATGTCATCACACAATTTATCTGATTTTCGGTAATTGGTGATCAATGTGTCAAATCTATTATTCAGATGGCCCCTAAATTTAGGTGGAATATAATCAATACCTTATTTTGATTCTCAGGGACTTCTTTTACTTGTCTTCATCTTCAACTTGAAATTTCATATGAGCAATTGATAGTCTGTTCCTCAGTCAGCTCCTGGTCTTGTTTTGACTGAAAAAAATGAGCTTCTCCCTCCCTCTTTCCACAGCTGTAGTTTATTTGATTCCTGTGTATTCCGTCAGGCAAGGTTCACATGTATAGCCTCTATTATCTTCTCCTTAGTTTATCATAACTCCAGTATCTTTATTTCTATCTGCTTTTCCTATTTTTTCAGGGATTAATTTGGTTGAGGAAACAAACATGTAGGCTGTAAGTATGATGCCATCTTCCCTTCCAGGCCTGAACCATTTGATTGCTTTAATAGATTGCATGAAATGAGTAATTTGGATTATGTATATAAATACTACTTTTTGTCATATCTGTTTCAAATAAGTTTCCCAATTATGCCATTTGCCTTTGAAACTTTTTTTTTCTCTCATTAATTGTTTTTTTTTCATAACTCCATAATAATTCTTAATTGAGAATTATATATCTATGTTCTAGATACACGATAATTATAATCACTCATCACTTTGATTACTTTGTAATTTTTTAATGCAGTTTCATGAAACATTATTATATTCTCTTTGAAAACAGATTGCATTTCATCTAATTTCAAGTTTGCTATTTATTTTTAATAGAGAATGCAATTCAGCTACTAAAATTTTAGATAATTTGTGTGCTTTTCTTATTCTTTATCCTTATTTTTCTCAATAATTTATTTTATAATTTTGATTTTACTTGTATTATAATAAACTCTTCATATTTATAGAGACAACATACCAAAACCAACCTTACTGACATCAAGTCAATTATGACTTATAGGTACTCTCATTGAATTTCCAGGGCTGTACATCTTTACAGAGGCAGACTGCCTCATCTTACTTCCATAGATCATATGATGAGTTCCACCACCATTTTGGTTTGTAGCCAAATGCCTTAACCATTACATAGACTAAAATTTTAGATAAAATACACAATAGAGATTTTTCTGGTTACTTATTTGTTTTGTGTTAGTAAATAAATAAAGAAGAGGAAGCTTTTCTTTATTGGTCCTAAAATGTGTTTCCTTCCTATTTAACTTTTTTTTTTTAATATAAAAGTATTTTTTTGGTTGACTATGTGTTTTTACTTATCTAGGAAGGAAGAGAAATCTACCCAGCACCATGGATAACCCTTAATAACTTTTGATTATGCACTTTTTCCTGGGAGAATTATTCTTTCTTATAAAAAAAAAAAAAAAAAAAGGATGAATGCCCATAATAGGAATCTGGATGTGGTTTATCTATTGTTGTTATAAGCTAGGGAGATATGAGATCATCCCCTGCCCCATCACTTGTTTCACAGAAATTTAGAAACATATGTATGC
>NW_006922233.1:70467-97014 GCF_000298275.1 Orycteropus afer afer | reverse complement strand
CTCTTAATTTGCCATGTTTTTCCTCCTTTCTGATAATACATGAAAATTTTTCACCAGTATTCGTTATTTATTTTTATTTTTAGACCATTCATATAGCATAATACTATATGCAATTATTCCCTTATCGTCACTTAATGAAGATTCTTTTTTTTCCATTACTGAAGAAGTTTTTATTTGTTTTTGTTGTAGCATGTTTTTTGGGGTATTTTAATAAAAATAAGTCAAACAAGAGTGATTAGCTTGCAAAATGTTTAGTCCTGAAGTTCCCTGAAGTTTCTGACAAGGAAACATTTGTGCTTGTGACAGGTGTCCAGAATTTCAGCATAGGTCCATCTGCCCATTACCACAAAAAAGGTGTTGTGTGGGATAGCAGTAAAAGAAACAGATTTTTTTTCAACAGTACTACAAATACTAGGAACCATATGCTCCCTAGAATAAAAACCATTAATTATCCCAGGAGTATACCCATTTTTAAAGTGTGGACCTAATGTTATGCAGTTAATGCTAATTGTTATTTCTTGCAATGAAGGGAAACATTTGTAGATTGTGACTTCCCACAATGCCTAGTCTCTCTGCCTAAATATAAAGGTGTCACTGATTCTTACTCTTATTAGGAAAGCAAATCTCTAAACCATGGTAATATATTCAATTTATTTTATCTTTTTGTGGTACAGCAAAATAAATTGTGCAGAGAGAAGGCAAATTCAGACAGAGATAACAATTGATTGTTCCAGGAAACTTGCAGCCCAGTCCCTTCCTTGCACAACTGATTCTCAGAAGGAATATTTAAGAAGTCTTTTAATTGTCTTGTGGTTACTGAAACATGATTTTGTAAATGTCAACCAATCAGAATTTTTCTCTGGAAGTTTTAATATGTTCTGTCCTTAAACCTTGCAAAAAATTCCTTTTGCTGAGATGTTTAGCTCATTTCATGGACACTGCATGTTACCTAATTAGAATCACATTTATTCCTTCAAAAAAGCTCAGTACTTTGTTTTTCAATAGAGACTCCAGTTTGCTCTTTGACATTTATTGGTGTCATAATTTTGGATTCTGAAGGCACATTATCTTTTCTGAACCTGAGAATTTGAAAAAGCAGAGCTTTGATACCAGCATGATCCCCTTGATATCAACCATCTTCAGCATCTATGAGTCATCTTACCGTAACCCTCTCCAATTTTGTGTTCTGCATCTTTGCAGATAACTCATCAATATTTATTGAAAGCTCTGATTTCATTTTTTTTTTCCCCCCTAAGGGCTGACCTCCATTAGTGGCAGTTGCAGAGGGTGTGGGTTTGTGAAAGTGGCTTTCACAAATGTTTTTGAGTTTGTAAAATATCAGCCTCCTGAAACCACACACACACATACACACACACACATACACACACACACAAGAGGATATGTTAAACATTTGAGATATATTAGGTGGTTGCCACCTGCAGAGCAGTTAAAGATAACTGTGACAAGATAAGCTAGTTCAGAAGGTGGGTCAGAAGTATTTGTCAACCCACCAGCCACAAGGCAATGCCTCTGCAACTCTCAGGTACTTATTGGTTTAAGCAACAACTGTTGGAATGACACAGTATTCCTCATTAGGATTTGTTAAGTGTGAGAGTCTTAAAGTTTGGACAAACTTGAACCTTCTTGAAAAAGGGAAATGCCATATCCAGGGGCAATGTGGAGTTTCCCTCTGGGACTCCTGCCTAATATATATACAAGCACTATGACTGTGTTACCTGCTTGTGCTGAGCTGCTTGGAATAATCTTTCCAAAGACAGTTTGGAAAATATGTGGCTACTTTAGGGTTGTTTCAAGTTATAGAATTAATCTTTCTGTTCAATAAATTAGAAAATAACAGCTCTTGGATTAAACAGGCTCAATAGGATGGATAGACCTAGAAACTTCGAATAGAGTTCCAGATAGCAAAATTGCCTCCCTGCAGGATACTTGGCAATTGGAGACTGTTGTTAGTTGTTGTGGAGTCAGCTCCAACTCATAGCAACCTTATATACAACATAATTAAACACTACTCAGTTGTGCACCATCCTCACAATCCTTCCTATACCTGAGCCCATCATTGCAGCCACTGTGTCAATCCATCTCAGTGGAGTCTCTGTTTTATCACTGACACTCTGCTTTACCAAGCACAATATCCTTCTTCAGGGAATAGTCACTTTTGACAACATGCCCAAGGTAGGTGAGACAAAGTATGGTCATTCTCACTTCCAAGGCGGATTCTGGCTGCAGTTCTTCCAGGACAGATTTATTAAGTCTATGATATTTCAGTATTCTTTGGCAACAGAACAACACAAAAGGATCAACTCTTCTTTTGTCTTCCTTATTCGTTCACCAGCTTTCACATGCATATGAAGCGAGTGAAAATGCCATGGCTTGTGTTAGGCACACCTTAGTCTTCAAAGAAACATCTTTGTTGTTCAGTACTTAAAAAAAAATGTCTTTTGCAGCAGATTGGCCCAGTGCAATATGCTGTCTGATATGTTGACTGTTCATTCCATTGATGTTCAATGTGGGTCCACATAATATGAAATCTTTGACAGTTTCCATCTTTTCTCCATTTACCATGATGCTGATTATTGGTTCAATTGTGAGGATTTTCAATTTCTTTATGTTGAGATGTAATCCATACTGCAGACTGTAGTCTTTAATCTTCATCAATAAGTGCTTCAAGTCCTCTTCACTTTCAGCAACCCAAGTTGTGTCTTCTGTGTACCACAGGATGTTAATTAGTGTTCCTCCAATCCCTATGTTATGTTCTTCTTCATATAATCCAGTGTCTCAGATAATTTGCTTGGCATACAGATTGAATAAGTGTGGTGAAAAGATACAACCTTGACACACTGCCTTCTTGCTTTTCAACCATGAATTATCCCCTTGTTCTGTTCAAATGACAACCTCCTGGTCTATATACAAGTTCATCATGAGCACAATTAAGTGTTCTGGAATTCCCATTCTTAATGTTATCCATAATTTATTAGGATCCACACAACTGAATGCTTTTGCATAGTGAAAAAAAAAAAAAAAAACAAGTTAACATATTTCTGGTATTTTTTGCCTTCAGCCAAGATCCACCTGACATCTACAATAATATCCCTCATTCCACATCCTCTTCTAAATCCAGCTTGTATTTCTGGAAGTTCTCTGTCAATATATTGCTGTAACTGTTTTCGAATTATCTTCAGTGAGATTTTACTTGCATGTGATATTAATGATATTGTTAGATAATTTCCACACTTTGTAAGCTCACCCTTCTTGGAATGGGTACAAATATGGATCTCTTCCAGTCAGTTGGCCAGGTAGCTGTCTTCCAAACTTCTTGGCATAGCTGAGTGAGTGCCTCCAGTGTGGCATCCATTTGTTGAAACATCCCAATGGGTATTCAGTCAATTCCTGGAGTTTTGTTCTTCATCAATTCCTTCAGTGCAGCTTCAACTTCTTCCTTCAATACCATTGGTTCTTATTCTTATGCCACCTCCTGAAATGGATGAACTTCAACAAATTATTTTTTGGTATGGAGACTCTCTGTATTCCTCTCATCTTATTTTGATGTTTCCTTCCTCATTCAATTATTTTACCACAGAATCTTTCAATATTGCAACTGGAGGCTTGAATTTTTTCTTCAGTTCTTTCAGCTTGTGAAATGCTGAGTATGTTCTTCCCTTTTGATTTTTTTTAACTCCGGGTCTTTGCACATTTCATCATAATAATTGACTTAGTCTTCTTTAGCTGCTCCTTGAAACTTCTGTTAAGCTCTATTATCTTGTCATTTCTTCCATTTGCTTTAGCTACTCTCCATTCAAGAGCAAGTCTCAGAGTCTCTTCTGACATTCATTTTTATCTTTTCTTCCTTTCTTGTCTTTTTTTCTGAACTTTTACTTTCTTCCTCTGGTTTTCAGTCACTGGTGTTTAATGCATCAAATCTATTCTTCAGGTGGTCTCTAAATTCAGAAGGGATATAATCAAGGTCATATTTTGTCTCTCATGGACTTGTTTGAATTGCCTTCACCTTCGTCATGAGCTTACATATGAGCAGTTGATGGTCTGTTGCAAAGTCAGCTCCTGTCCATGTTTTGGCTGAAGATAATGAGTTTCTCCATCACCTCTTTCCACAGATGAACTTGATCTGATTCCTGTGCACTCCATCTGGTGAAGTCTACATGTATAGCCACTATTTATGTTGTTGGAAAAAGATATTTCCAATGAATAAGTTGTTGGTCTTGCACAATTCTATCATTAGATCTCTAGCATCATTTCTATCATCAAGTCCTTATTCTCCAACTCCTGGTGACTGTTCTTTCTTTCCAACTTTTGCATTCCAATCACCAGTGATAATCAAAACATCTTGATTTCATGTTTGGTCAATTTCAGACTGGAGAAGTTGGTAAAAATTCTCAATTTCCTCATCTTTGGCTTTGATGTTTGATGCATAAATTTTAATAATAGTAGTATTAAGTGAACTTCCTTGTAGGCATATAGGTATTATCCAATCACTGATAGCATTGTACTTCAGGATAGATCTTGAAATATTATTTGCGATGATGAATGCCATACCATTCCTCTTCAATTTGTCATTCCTGTCATAGTGTATCACATGATTGTCTGATTTAAAATGGGGGAAAAAAAGACAGTCCATTTTTCTCATTAATACTGAGGCTATCAATCTTTATGTGTTCAATTTCATTTTTGACAATTTCTAATTTTCCAAGATTCATACTTCATACCTTTCTTGTTCTGATTATTAATGAATTTTTGCAGTTGTTTCTTTTCATTTTGAGTTGTGCTATATCAGCAACTGGAGGTCCCAAAAGCTTTACTCCATCCACATCTTTGAAGTTGACTCTACTCCTACGAGGCAGCTTTTCTCCAGTAGTATTTTGAGTGCATTCCAACCTGAGGTTCTCATCTTCTGGCATTATATTAGACATTGTTTCAGGGCTATTCATAATGTTTTCCAGTTATATATCAGACAGTATTTCACTGCTATTCATAAAATTTTCACTGTCCAATTCTTTGAGTATTCTCTTGCCCTTCCTTCTTCTGGGTCTATCTTAGTCTGGAAGCTTTGCTGAAACCTGTCTACCATTTGTGACCATACTGGCATTGGTAGTACTGGTGACATAGCCTCCATCCTCTCAGTAACATGCAAGCCACCACTGTAGGGCAAACGGACAGATGAGTGGTGGTGAGTTTAGTTAGAAACTGTTTTTCTCTTAACTGGAATCAAATTCATGTAATACTTACTACATTTGTCATAAGAAACTGGGTTCACCATATGTTTGTCATGTTTTGTCATTGCCTAAACCTGAGTTTTCAGCTGGCCTCACAAACCAGTGAGTTTATTTATTTACGTATTTACTTTCTGTCTGGCTTTGTTCTCAGAGTTTGCTTCTCACCTACATCCTGTGTCTGATTTGTATCAGGTTGGAGGCTATGGCTGGTGTTTTTCATGGGTTATCTTTTCTCTTCCAGGAAAAAAAAAAAAAAAAAAAAAAAACTGTTTCTTTCATTTGTCTTTTGATTTGGAATATAAGTAAGTATTCTGAGACATTTTTATATAAATCAATCTACATTAAAAGTGCACAGAAAAAGAATAGATTGTTTATTTTTATTTATTTAACAAGGTTTAAAGCAGAGAAAATATTTCTAAATTGTTCTTTAAAGGATCCTACAAAGCATACAAAAATAAGATTATTAAAACATAGTATTTTCCTAACTGTATATGGTTAATTGAATTTGATTATAATATTTCTACAAATAATTTACCTTGATCACTTTAATGATAATTCTGATCATTTTCATGATAAAATAAAAATTACAATGAGACACATCTGAAATGAAATTATTATGATTTGAAAGAAAATATAGAGTTTTAAAGAAAATATGTTTCAACAGTAGTTGCATTTTGTCTTATACATACAGATTTAAAACAATTTCTAAACTCTTCAGGTAACTTACTTATATTAAATTGCATAAATATACATATTTATATACATCTTTTTATGCCACAGAGAAAAGATGTATATATTTGAGTCTGTTGATTAATGCATTCACTATTGCCACTTAAAGTGTTGTATTATAAAAGGCATGCAACAAAAAACAAAGTTTAAAAGGTTTATTGAAAAAGGAATTTATTTGATATTATCATAGTTTTTATATATCTGACTAGGTTTGATAGATAATTTATGGAAATTTAAAAAATATCACATAGCAAAAAGTGAGTTTCTTGCTATTATGATAACAAAATTTTCTCTTGATTTCTGGGTTGAAGACTTTGTCACATCCAATTTGGTCATGTTTTCAGAAGCGACCATGCCCTGAAAAAGGATATCATGGTATGCAAAGTAGAGAGTCAGAGAAAAAGGGAAGATGGATGGCTTGATATAGTGGCTGCAAGTATGGTACCAAGCATAGCAAGTTTTGTGAGGATGGTGCAGGACTGGGCAGGGTTTCTTTCTGTTGCACATTGTGTTACTGTGAATCAGAATCAACTCAGTGGCACCTCACTTCCTCACTCACTGCTGTCGAGTCAGATCCTACTCATAGCAACTCCTCCTTGGGTTTAAGAGGTGGTATCACTATGGGAGTAGATTTCCACATCTTCCTTCCAAGGATGGCTGGTGGGTTTGAACTGCTAGCCTTCTAGTTAGCAGTCAAATGCCTTAGACACTATGCTCCTTAGATGGCACCTAACAACAGGAAAAAAAAATAAATATAATAAAATGAAAAGAAAAATATGCAAGTAATTCATAAGGAAATACCCTCAGATTTACCAAAATGGAATAGTCCTTATATTTCATTAAATGTTGAGAATTATATGTTAAAAGTTTTTATAAAATTAGGCAAAAATAGGAAACATATTTTTGAATTGTCCTTTTTCACAAACATACACACATATATTATTGTAGAGAAAATCTAAACCTATTCAACTATGGTTAGAATCTATTCAGATGTTTGGCAAGATAAGTTGATGACACAGGCTGAATTAGACACAGATATGCACATTCAAACAGTAGAGCTAAAACAAACAAATGAGCAAAATAAAAAACACTTGGGGTGCACTAATTGCTTTGGTTTGAAAGAGGCTTAAACAGATATTCCAGCTTGTTGACACTAGGCTTAATTGGATAAATCCTACGTCCCTGTCAGTGGCATCTGTAGAGGGTTATGGGAAGTGTAGACTATATCTCCTGATACTGTCAAAGAGGTTGCCATAAAATTGACCTTAGGGTCTGTGACAACAATAGTGTCCCCCCACCACTTGCCCTACTCCTCTGTCACCAGCCCCAATCCTCTGTCACCTGCCAGTCAGTGTGTAGGTAGATGGGCCACAACACTCACCACTGGGTGAAGGGAAGGGTCATTCCTTGGTCAGTAGGAGAGGGGAGGAGGTGTGGGACCCCAGGGTGTGGGCCTAGGAAGTGCAGGGCTATGTGGCACAGTACTAGTCCCTGTTGGGGGGCAGGTTGTGGCTGGGGTGCTCCACTCACCAGTGGTGTTCACTGGCTAGCCTTGCCTATGGTGGAGTGGTGACCTGATGAGTTACTGCACTTGATGGCACCAACCCTAGTGATGCCAACTTATTATTGTTGTTGTTGTTGTTAAGGAGCTCTGGTAGCATAGTGGCTAAGTCACTTGCCTGCTAACCAGACGGCTGGCGGTTCAAACCCACCAGCCACTCCTCGGAAGGAAGGTTGGGCAATCCTACTTCCGTAGTGATACTGCCTCGAAAACCCAAGGAGGGGTCGCTATGAGTCGGGGCCGACTCGACGGCTTATTATTATAAACTGACAAATGTGTAAACATTAAAGAAAGTATAAAAATTCAACCATGTTTTTTTCCCCCTTTTATATGCCACAGACCTAAGCATTTATAGTAAAGTTTCTCTGTTAGTATATATGGAGTAGCAGACAGTAATGATTTTATTTTTCAAAACTGAAGGTCATATGAATGCTATTTTTGGCTTTTTCTGCTTCTAAATGTTTTCTGTACTTGTAGTTTGGATCTCAAGATGTAAAGAGTTTGGAAGTCATCCAAAAAAGAAAAAAAAGAAAAAAGATGAATAATCTGAAAATCAGCAACTCTTCTTAGATCTACAAGAAAATGGAGGTCTTAGGGAAAACTGCTTCCCCAAAACTGACAGGCTAATACAAAGTTACTAGGAGCAGAAAGCCAGAAGCAGAAACTCGAAGCAGGAGCCGACACTGGCAAAAACTGTAATTAATGAAATACAATGTGGTCTAACTTGAGAGTTAAAATCACTTGGAGGGGACACCTATTATTAGGAAGTTCCCACATTATTAGGGAGTTCCCACATTTTTTTGTTTTACCACCAGAAAACCCACCAAGTTCTTAAAGTGAGATCAGAGAAAAACTCCCCTTGAGATATTGATAGACAAAGGAGAAGAGAAACCATTTTGTCACATGCCTAGGGCCCTCTGTTTTCCTTAGAGAAGCCTACCTCAAAACAAAACAAAACAAAAATCTGTTTCACCAGAGCCTAACGGACTTAGGTGTCACCAAAATCTAATCGACTTGGGGAAAAGGATACAACTAGTCCTAGCCCCTCTGGCCTTTCTATGTCATCTAAGGCAGAGGACAAGAGGTTGATAAGCACTTGAAAAGGTCACATGGACAAAAAATTCATTAAAAGACTTGTCCAAGCGTAAGACTAGAGAATGTTTCCCTTTGTCCCATGCATTTAACAAGGTTCTACTACAGTAACAAGGATTGCATCTAAAAGTAACAACAGCAAAATATGTGATCTATTTAAAAATAATCTCTATGTGAATGCAAAAATGACAGGGGAGACAACATGAAGCACACTCAAAGAAATTTCATCTTCAGATATCACAGCTAATGGTAAACACAGTCTAATTTATAGCTAGATAAATAAAAAATGTCACATTTGAGGACGACCCCAGTTTTTTTGTTGTTATTGTTATATGATACATCATACCTGCTTTTTTAACAAAAACTTTCAATGCATACTAAAGTATGAAAAACAGAGCCTGAAGAGACAGAGCAAACAACAGAACCACATTTACATATGGCAAATATTTTAGAATTAGATAATTAGACTGGGATGGAAAATAATTATGATTAATGTGGTATGGATATTAATGAAAAAAAGTATACAGCATGCCATAGCATATGGGTAATATAAAGAGAGAAATAGACACTCTAGGAAAGAAGTAAAAGGAAAGCTAGAAATAAATTTAGAAATAAATCAGAAATGAGAACTGACCTGATGGAGTCTATAGCAGACTGGGCATGGTGAGGAATAAAATTAGTGGAATTGAAGATATGGCAATAGAAAGCTCTAAAACTAAAAAAATCATAAAGAAATAATATTTATTATTATTATTTTAAAAGTAGAAGAGATGATCCAAATACTCTGGGGAAATTGCAAATGGGGTAGCATCTATATGTATATAATGGTAATACTAGATGGAGAAGAAAACAAGAAAAGAAGAGGAAACATAGTTTAGGGTAATTATGACTTATAAATTTTTTAAATTAATGAAAAATCAAATAGTCCATTCAAGAAATTCAAAGAACACCAAACCAAAATCAAACTCATTGTGACCTCCAGAAAACTTGGATCATCTCTTCTACTTTTAAAATAATAATAAATATTATTTCTTATGATTTTTTTAGTTTTAGAGCTTTCTATTGCCATATCTTCAATTCCACTAATTTTATTCTTCCCCATGCCCAGTCTGCTAAAGACTCCATCAGGTCAGTTCTCATTTCTGATGTATTTCTAAATTTATTTCTAGCACTTCCTTTTAATTAGAGTGTCTATTTCTCTATATATTACCCATCTCCTATGGCATGCTGTATACTTTTTTCATTAATATCCATACCACATTAAACATAGTTATTTTCCATTCCAATCTAATTATCTAATTCTAAAATATTTGCCATATGTAATTGTGGTTCCAAAGGTGGTTTCCAAGGCTGTAAATCTTTATGGGAGCAGACAGCCTCACCTGTCTTCAATGGAGCAGCAGGTGGATTTGAACCAATGACCTTTTGGTTGTCAGTCAAATACGGTAGCCAATAAACCACCAGAGTGCCTTCAGAGAACATCAAGCAGGATTAAGAAACAAAACAAAACAAAACACTATGCCAAGCACATCATTTTAAAACCACAGAAAAATGAAAGGAAAGAAATAAAGCTTGACAAAAGTTAGAACAGGGGTGGCACCTTAGCTACAAAGAAATGAGGATAAGATTTATATTAGACTTCTCTGCAGAAATCATGCAACCAGAGGAGAGTGGAGTAAAATATTTAAAGTGTTAAAACAAAGAAAAAACACAAACCTGGAATTAAGTATTCAGCAAAAACTCCTTAAAAGTGAAAGAAATATGAACAATTTTAATTTTTAAAAAAATGAGAAAATGTGTTGCCAGTACAATATTTCTTTTAGGAAATTCTATAGGTATTCCAGAGATGGAGAAAATGTAAAGACACAGGAAATGAAATGACATGGAAAATGAAAAGACATAGAACATGAAGTTTTTGAGAAGGTAAAAGAAAGCCTTTTTTTTCATATTTTTAATTCACATAATAGATAAATATTTGCAGAAATATCAATAATAACAATGTATCAGATGATTAAATCCCTTTTTTTTAATGTAATATATGATGATATTGTTGTTAGTTGTCATCAAGTTGGCTCTCATCCATAGTGGCCTTATGTATAACAGAATGAAACATTGCCCATTTCTTTGTGAGACTCTATCTCATAGTTTGGCCATGTTATCAGGAGATACCATACCTTGGAGAAGAGCATCAGGCTTGGTAAAAACAATGCAATTCAGTGGACTGTCATCAAGTTGGATCTGACTCACAGCAACCCCTCCTTGGGTTTCTGAAGCATATCACAGTGGAAATAGATTGCTCAACTTTCCTTCCCAGGAGTGGCTGGTGGGTTTGAACCACCAGCTTTCTGGTCAGTAGTCAAATAAATACCTTAGGCATTATGCCACCAGAGCTCCTATCAGACATGATAGAGGGGCAGATAAAATGAGGGAGACCCTCAATGACATACGTTGACACAGCAACTGCAACAATATATTTAAGCATGGCAATGATTGTGAGGATGGTGGAGGATTGCCCAATGCTGCATTTGGTTGTAGATAGGGTTGCTATAAGACAGAAGTGACTTGATGACACCTAACAGCAACAACATGCCATCATTATGATCAGTGACATGTTTAGACCATTACTGTGCTAGTGTTTCAATCCATCTCATGGAGAATTTCTTTTATTTTTGTGGTCTCCCCTTTTTTGACAGCTGGATGTCATTTTCTAGCAATTGGTCTTTCCTTAATATTAGTCCTAAATAAATGAGCTGAAATCTTTCCATTCTGTGTCTGTGGAACATTCTGGCTGTACTGACTTTATCTAACATTGATTCTTGTAGCAGTCCAAAATAATTTCATTTTTCTTCATGAACATGAGAGTTTGGACACATTTTTTTTTTTTTTAATAGTAACAGTAGGGTTTATTGAGCTGTGCCTTAGTACAGACACTGGGGCTTGCCTATGGTACTCTTGATGTACACAGCCTGGACATTCTGCCAATTCTTCTTTAGCAGTGACACCAAAAGGTTGACAGCCAAGTGAATTTTGTAAACAAGTTCATCATCTGTCATTTTCACATGGCCGACAGCCACTGCCAGACACAACACCTTCTTCATATGGAACTTAACAGTGGACTTCACTTCATTTGTTTGGCCACCATGTTCTAATTGTGGGTAAGGAAGGACAACAACCAGGAAGGGTATTTGCTAGCCTTATTTATGCCCAGTCCCAGGATCCATGGCATCTGCTTGATCAGGGACTCAGAGGCCAAAAAGGCATTATACTTCTTGGCCAGCTTTTGACCACTTTTTTTTTCTTTTTGAGGTTTTTCAGTGCTTCGATGTTCATGTGAGGAATATTTACAGTCTTGGCTTCCTCACAGTGCTGTTGGTCCCCAAAGATACACACAGAGAACTTGGGGCGGTGGGTGGACTTAAGCCTGATAGTGCGTGGAAATCGTTTGGCTTTCTGAGGTTCATAGTTCTTCAAGCTTATCTGAAACTACTGTTTCCAAAAACTTCTGGCACTTGTGCTGATTCCCATGCAAGACTTCTCACACTGCCTTGCAGAGAATGTCATGAGAGACTTTGAGACTCACGGTTCCTACTGCCGCGGTAACCGGAAAAGACTGAATGCAGCAATTGCTTTTCCTCCATTCTCATTATTTACCTTTTGCTTTCATGTGAGGAGACTGAAAAGTCCATGGCTTAGACCAGATACAACTATGTCATCGAAATGACTTCTTTGCTTTTTAAACATAAAGAGTAAACTTTTGCAGCACACTTTCTCAATATAATACATTGTTTGATTTCTTGTCTTGCTTTCCATGGGTAATGATTGCTGACCCCAGTAGAATTACATTATTGACAAATTTAATTGCTTCTTCATTTTCATGATGTTGTTTATCGGTTCATTTGTGAAGTTTTCCTTCTTTCTTTTCTTCTTCTTCTTCTTCTTATAATTATTATTATTATACATTCAAGTGTAATCCATAGTGAATTTTTTATCTTCATGTATATGTGCTTTAAGTTGTCTTCATGTTTGGCATGCCAGGTTGTGTCAGCTGCATATCACAAGTTGTTAGTGAATCTTTCTTCAGTCTTTTTCCTTTATTCTTCTTAACATATTTTTTCCTCTCAGATCATTTTTTTAACAGGGTGAATAAGCAAAGTAAAAGATACAACCCTGCTTCATTCCTTTTCCTATTTGAACCACGCATTATCCCCTTGTTCTGTTCAAAAAACTGCCTAATCATCCATGTACAGATTTACATAAGCACAATTAAGCATATGAAATTTCCATTCTTCACAATGTAATACATAATTTATTATAATTCACTCAATCAAGAAATAAGTATCTGTCTAATATTCTTGCTTTGGGCCAAGATTCATCTGATAAGACATTGATATCTTCTTCATTTTTTTTTTCCATGAATTTGCATGTCATCCTTACTCAGGGGTTACAATAATCTTCTATGTATTGTTCCAATTTTAGTATATGTGCAACCAAAGTGAGCACTGTTTCATATCCTTTTCTGGATCCAGCTTGAACTTCTGGCCATTCCCTGTCAATTTACATTGTTCTAATTATCTTCAAAAGATTTTTGTTAACATGCAATGTTAATGATATTGTTTGATAATTTCTGTATTTCATTTGCTTGCCTTTCTGGTGTGGGCATGAATATGGATCTCTTCTACTCAGTTGTCCAAGTAGCTGTCATTCAAATTTCTTTATATAGATAAGTAACAACTTTCAGTGTTGCATCCATTTTTTGAAATATTTTAGTTGATCAATTACTAAAACCTTGTTTTTCACCAATTCCTTTAGTGCAGCTTGAATTTCTTCCATCAGTACCAGTGGTTCTTCTTAATATAGTAATTCTTGAAATGGTTGAAGGTCAACCAGTTCTTTTTGGTATAATGATTCTACCTTCCTTTAATCTTCTTTTGATGCTTCTTGAATTGTTCATGTTTTTTACCCAAAGAATTCTTCATGATTGCAACCTGTGGCTTGAATTTCCTTTTCAGTTCTTTCAGTATTAGAAATGCTGATTGAGTTTTTTTCTTTTGATTTTATAATACCATGTTTCTGTACATTCCATTATAATATGTTATTTGTCTTCTCAAGCTATTGTTTGGAAACTTTTTTTCATTTATTTTCCTTCATCCTTTCTTCTGTTCCCAGTAGTTACTTGGCACATAAGAGCAAGTCCAGAAACTATCCTGATACCCATTTTGGTCTTTTTCATGTCTCTTGCCTTTGTAATGATATTTTAATTTCTTCATGTGTGATGTCCTTCCAAATTTCTCACAACCGATACCTCAAAAAGATCATGGGACTAAGTTTAAAATGAAAAAAATGTGAAGTTTCTAGAAATTTATGTAGTAGAAAATCTATGTGACTTTTGATTTTGCAATACATTTTTAGTTACAAAACCATAATTATAATTCATGAAGAAAAAAATGATATTTAGAACTTTATTAATAATAAAACTCTGCCCTATCAAAAACACTATAAGGACAATTACAAGTCAAGCCTCTGACTTGATGAAAATAGTTGTAAAACACATATTCACAATTGAACTTGTATCCAAAATACACAAAGAACTATTAAAATTAATTGATTAGATAATAAACAATCCAATTAGTAATGGACAAAAATCTGAACAGAAATGCCCCCCCCACACACAAATATGTTGTTAAATGGATCCCAATCCATGGTCCCCCATATGACAGAGGAGAACTGTGTCATAGGATTTTTGGCTGTAATCTCACAGATGCACATTGTCAGGACTTTCTCCTGCAGAAACATCAGTTGTTGAGGTTCAACCTTTCGATTAGAGGACTAGTGGTTAAGCATCTGTGCCACTCAGCCTTATTGCACATAAGGATATGAAAAGATGAATAACATCATATGTTATTAGATAAATGTAAATTAAAACAACAGGTGAATAGTACTACACACATATTAGAATGCTAATATACAAAACATTAACAATTACAAATACTGGTGAGGGTTTGGAAAAACAGGACTTTTAGTCATTCCTGGTAGGAATGCAGAATGGTACATCCACTTTGGATGACAATTTGACAGTCACTACAGAGACAAACGTAGGCTTATCAAATTGTCCTGCACCATGAGACCTGCTTTTTCACTTCAGTATCACATGATCCAAGAATTGCAGTCCTAGGTATTTACTCAAATGATTTGAAAATGCATGTCTTTTCTCACAAAGACACTCAAGTGAATGTTAATAGCAGCTTTATTCTTGTCATAGTGTCTAAGAAATTTGACTGCTAACCAGAAGACTGATGGTTCCAAGCCACCAGAGGCTCTTCAGAAGGAAGATTGAGCAGTCTACTTCTGTAGAGATATTGCCTTGGAAACCCAAGAGGGGTCACTATGAGTTGGAAATGATTCAACAACAGTGAATAAGTACCCCAAATTGGAAGCAGTCAAACGTCCTTCAAAATGTCAAGGAATAAACAAATTATGGTACATCCATACAATGAAGTATAACTTAGTGATAAGAAAAATTGAACTATCAAGCTACAAAAAGACATGAAGGACTTTTAAAGTCATTTTAAGTATAAGAAACTACTGTGAAAAGATTACAAACGATATAATTTAACCCGTATAACATCTCTAACAGGTAATAGTATGCTATTTTGTTAGGCCAGAGAGTCAGCTCCAACTCATAGAAGCCCTATGTACAACAGAACGAAACATTGCCAGGTCATGTGCCACCCTCACAATCCCTGCTATGCTTAAGCATCTGCAGCCAGTGTGTCAGTCCTTCTTGTCGAGAGCCTTCCCTTTTTTCACTGACCCTTCACTTTACCAAGTATGATACCTTGCTCCAGGGAAGGTCCCTTCTGACAACATGACCAAAGTAGGGGACATGGAGTCTGGCCATTCTTGCTTCCAAGAAGCATTCTGACTGTATTTCTGGCAGTCCATGATGTTTTCAGTATTCTATGTCAACACCACAATTCAGAAGCATCAACTTTTTTTTTTTTTTTAATCTTCATTATTCATGGCACAGCTTTCAAATGCATATGGGGTTGTTGAAAATGCCATGACTTGGGTTAAGTGCATCTTTGTCTTCAAAGTGACATCTTTTCTCTTCAAACTTCAAAGAAGTCTTTTGAAGCAGATTTGCTCAGTGCAATATGATGTCCAGCTTTTTGACATCTTTTACAACTTCAATCTTTTCTCTATTTTTCATGATGCAGCTTATTGTTCCAGACTTGAGGATTTTAATTTCCTTTATGTTGACGTGTAATCCACACTGCAGACTATAGTCTTTAATCTTTATCAGTAAGTGCTTCAAGTCATCTTCACTTTCAGCAAGCATACAGCAGATTGTTAAGGAGTCTTCCTCCAATCCTGATGCTGTGTTCTTTTTATATAGTCCAGATTCTCAGATTATTTGCTCAGCATGCAAAATGAATAAGTATGATGAAAGAATACAACCGTGATGTACACCCTTCCTGATTTTAAACCATGGTTTATCCACTATGTTCTGTTGGAATAACAGCCTCTTAGTCTATGTGCAGGTTCCTCATGGGCACAATGAAGTGTTCTGGAATTCTCACTCTACCCAATATTATCCATAATTTGTTATGATCCACGCAGTCAAGTGCTTTTGCATAGTCAATAAAACACAAATAACCATCTTTCTGGTATTCTTTGCTTTCAGCCAAGATGACTCTGATATCAGCAATGATATCTCTCATTCCATGAGCTCTTGTGAATCTGGCTTGCATTTTTAGAACTTTCCTGTCAATATACTGGTGCAATCTTTTTTGAATTATCTTCAGCAATATTTTATTTGTGTGTCATATTAAGGATATTATTCAATAATTTCCACATTCTTTTGGATTACCTTTCTTTTGAATGGGTGCAAATATGAATCTTTCCCAGTCACTTGGTGAGATAACTGTCTTACAAATTTCTTGGCACAGAATAAATAGTAAGTGCCTTGATAGTGGCATCTATTTGTTGGAACATCTCACTGAGCATTCTGTCATTTCTTGGAGTCTTGCTTTTCACCAGTCCTTCAGTGGATTTATCTTCTTTCTTCAGTATCGTTGGTTATTGATCCTATGCCACATTCTGAAATAGTAGGACACTGACAGATTCTTCTCAGAACAGATAATCTGTGTATGCCTTCCACCTTCTTTTCAAGTTTCCTGTATCATTCAATATTTTGCCCATAGAAACTTTCAATATTGCAACTCAGGGATTATATTTTTTTTCTTTAGTTCTTTCTGCTTGAGAAATGCCAATCAAGTTCTTTCATTTTAGTTTTTTCCAACTCCAGGTCTTTGTCCATTTCAAAATAATTATTGTCTTTCTCTTCTTGAGCTGTTCTTTGAAATCTTCTGTTTGGCTCTTTTATCTTGTCATTTCTTCCATTTGCTTTAGCTACACTCTATTCAAGAGCAATTTTCTGAGTCTCTTGGGACATCCATTTTGATCTTTTCTTCCTTCCCTGGCTTTTTAATTACCTTTTATTTTCCTTATGGATGATGTTCTTGATGTCATCCCACAATTCTTCTGGTTTTTGGTCAGTGGTGTGCATTGTGTCAAATCTATTGTTCAAATTGTCTCTAAATTCAAGTGGGATACAATCAAGGTCATATTTTGGCTCTTGTGTACTTCTTTTAATTGTCTTCAGTTTCACCCTGAACTTGTATATAAGCAATTGATGATCTGTTCCACACTCAGCTTGTGGCCTTGTTTTGGTTGAACATATGCAGCTTCTCCATCACCTCTTTCCACAGATGTAGTTGATCTGATTCCTTCGTCTTCCATCTGGCAAGGTATATGCATATCTGACATTTATGTTATTGAAAGTAGATATTTGCAGTGGATAAGTAGTTGGTCTTGCAAAATTCTATCATGTGATATCCAGTTTCATTTCTATCACTAAGGCCATATTATCCAACTGTGAGTGATTTTTCTTTGTTTCCAACTTTAGCATTCCAATCACCAGTAATAATCAATACACTTTGATGGCATGTTTAGTCAATTTCAGCCTGCAGAAGTTGATAAAAATCTTTAATTTCCTTGTCTTTGGTTTTAGTTGTTTGGTGTGTGTAAATTTTAATATTAGTAGTATTAACTGGTCTTCCTTGTAGGCATATAAATATTATACTATCACTGACAGCATTGTACTTCTTGATAGACCTTGGAACATTCTTTATAACAAATGAGACACCATTTCTTTTCAATTTGTCCTTCCCAGCATAGTAGATCATATGATTGCCTGATTCCAAATTGACAAAACCAGTCTGTTTCAGCTCACTATTGCCTAGGATATCAATCTTTATGCAGTCCAATTCATTTTTAGCAACTTCTATTTTTACTACATTCATACATTGCGTATTTCATATTCCAATTATTAATGGATGTTTGCAGCTATTTCTTTGTGTTTAGAGTTGTACCCCATCAGCAAATGGAGGTCCTGAAGCTTTATACCATCATGTCATTAAGAATGACTCTACTCTGAGGGAGAAGTACTTCCCCATTTGTATTTTGAGTGCTTTCTGATCTCAGGGGTTCATCTTCCAGCAATATATCAGACAGTGTTTCAGGGTTATTCATTAAGTTTTCCAGGATTACATCATATCACATATCACTGCTATTCATAATATTTTCACTGGCCAAGACATTGAGAGGTGGATGGCCCCTTCCTTCCTCTGAGTCTGTCTTAATCTGGAAGCTCTGCTAAAACCTGGCCACAATGGGTGACCTTCTTTTATTCGAAATGCTGGTCATATAGCTTCCAGACTCATAGCAACATGCAAGTCACTAGACCTTCTGTTATTCAAAATATTGCTCACATAGCTTCCAGACTCGTAGCAAGGTGCAAGCCACTACAGTATGGAAAACTGACAGACAAGTGGTGGATTCATAGGCTAGACTCTCTATATGAGCAAATTTGTTGTTGTTGTTGTTATACCCTCAATGTCATTGAGTTGATTCTGACTCATAGCAACCCTCATAGAGTTTCCAAGGCTGTAAATCTTTATGGAAGTAGATAGGCTGATCTTCCTCCCATGGAGTGGCTGGTGGGTTTGAATTTGTGAACTTCAGGTTAGCAACTGATTCGCTTACCCAATTCACCACCAGTGCGCTCTCTCTCTCTCTCTCTCTCTCTCTCTCTCTATATATATATATATATAACACATATTATGTTATGTATATAATATATATTATGTTTTATGTATATTATATATTATATGTATTATATAATGTACATTATATATTTTTATTTGTGTGTGTATATATAAATATATGTTGTTGTTGTTATTTGCCGTCGAGTCAGCCCTGACTCATAGTGACCCCTCCTTGGGTTTCCGACGCAGTTATCACTACGGAAGTAGGATTGCCCAACTTTCCTTCCGAGGTGTGGCTGGTGGGTTTGAACTGCCAGCCTCCTGGTCCTGGTTAGCAGTCAAGTACCTTAGGCACTATGCTACCAGAACTCCTATATAAATATATATTCATGTGTGTGTGTGTGTGTGTGTGTGTGTATACATATATGAGTGTGTGTATATATATAAATATACACACATACACACACACATATAGGGGAGCTCTGGTCACATAATGCCTATGACACTTGACTGCCTTCCAGAAGGCTGGCAGTTCATAGCCACCAGCCACTCCTCAGAAGAAAGATTGGGAAATCTACTTCCATAGTGATACTGCTTCAGAAACCCAAGGAGGGGTCACTATGAGTCAGATCCAACTTGATAGCAATGAGTTATACATACACGTAGACACACACATACAGAGAGAGAGAGAGAGAGAGAGAGAAAGAGAGAGAGAAAAAACAGTTGATCGAAGGAAAGGGCTCACACAGTTGTGGACACTGGAAATTCCCAAAATCATGGGTCAGCTCTCAGGCTGGAGGGTTCTCATGACTCGTGTGGTTGTATGGGCTGATGAATATCAAATTCTGCAGGTCAGGTGTCAGGCAACTGACTCATATGCCAAGAACTAGAGTACAAATTATGAGGAGTCAGCTGTAGGAACCGGAGAGAGTGAGCCTTGCTGGAACATTCTTTTACATAGTAGAGGCAAGTCATATCCTCAAAGAAACTTCCCTTTCTACTAATTGTCTGCTTATATTATATCCCATCATGGAGGTGCTCACATTATATTAGATCTCATCACTTAGGTGATATTATTACATAAGATTCATCATGAGGGTGATTACATTATATTACATTATACAAGAGTGATCATTTCAGTGTCTGCCAAACCACTGAGAATCATAGTCTAGCCAAGTAACACATATCATTAACCATTATACAAACTAATCGAAGTTGTGTATATGTGTGTGTGTGTGTTTATGTATATACATATGGACATATATATATACAACTACTTTTCTTAACATAAAGCAATTCTGAAACCTATATTTTCATTCTACCAGTTCTAAATTTTAGAGAGAATACAAATTCATGTCTTAAAATGACCACATAGTTTATTGCTGGAATGCAACCATAATATAGTGATTGTTAACACTTACTGAGTGATAACTGTATGTTCATGTTCTTCATTATTTGAATATGAATATTAGGTATTCTTATTTAATTCTCACTCTTTGGGTTCTCTAGTGCCACTCTAACAGAAAATACTACAAATGGAAAGCCTTAAACATGGAATTATTATCTTAGTTTAGGAGGCTAGAAGTCTGAGTTCAAAGAGCCAGCTCTAGGGTCTGAGTGAAAGCCTTCGACTTGTTCTTTAGCTCTGTCTCTTATTCCTGGGCCACTGAAGCTAGAGGTCTCTATTAACTCAGATAGCTACTGTCAGCTGAGGCTGACAAACCCAAGGTTGACAAGTAAAATGTCAAAGTCCCAAAATTATCAAGCAACACAGCAGACCACTTACTCAAGCCCAGAAAGTTTCAATATTGGTAGACAACATGGCAAGCCACCAAAATGAAGACTTGTCCAAATGTAGGATCCCAAAGTGCCAAAAAACTCAAGGTCTTTCTCAAAGCATCTTACATACTTGAAGCAGACCACATCCCTAAGACAGCTACTCTGCTGCTCACAGTAGATTCCACCATGAAGCTGATTACCAATCTCATCACAGGGAATAACTATATTCAGATGCCCAGCCACTCAAAACCAGGCCAAGCAAAGTTGACACATAATCTTAACTACCAAACTCACTATAATCAATAAATGATGGGATAACTTTTTACATTACCCAAGTGGTGAAATTGAGGATTATATTTAAAATTTGTTTGATAAAAGTTACCTAGTTTGTAAATCATGATATAGAATTCCAAATCCAAGTAAAGCACCTTGTGAATAAACTCTCGAATGTCATTAAATTTTCTCTCTTAAATAAGTTTTAATCACAATGAAGATTAAGAAATATGTGCAATCAATTTTTCTGTTCTAGCACAATGATTGAAGGAAAAAAATGCCTCTGTATAAACAATGTACTTGTATCTTATATTTCTTTAAGACAGAACTTACTCAACTTACTCCTTTAAATAAAAAAATAAAATTTATGCTTCCTTTCTCTTGAATTCTTGGAGTGGAAACATAATTCCCAGTACAAGTTACAAGAATATTAATCAGATTATAATAATTATTGTTACCTTCTTTATTTCTTCTTTGTGTCCTATAGTCTTACATGCACATTTGTATATTGTACAATGAATAAGGCATTTGACTGCTAACCAGAAGTTTGACAGTTCAAAACCACCAGCCAATCCATGGAAGGAAAATGGGACAATTCATTTCTGTAAAGATTTAGCACCTTGGAAACCCAAAGCATGTACCTATGAGTCAGAATCAACTTGATGGCTGTGAGTTTTTTTTTTTTTTTTTTTTAATTGTAGTTATGTAGTTATATGATTACAGATTATTTGATTGTTACTTTTCTTGTAATCTAGTGTATAATTTAGAGAAACTAATATTTTCATGAATTTTGAATCTACATCACACAGCAGAGTTCCACAAAATTTAATTGGTGTTCAATAAATATATGCAAAACTAATTCACATGTATATAGAATTTCTTATAATTATTTTTAAACGTTTAAATTCATACACATAATTTTATCTTCTTTCTTAATAACAACATACTTAGATGAAAATAAAAATTTAGCAAGAAAACTTAATTAAAATTAGAGTATTTACAAATATTTATCTAGCACCCTTGAGGAAAAACTACATCTACATTTTGAATTAATAACATTTTTTCTTTATAAAAATATAGGAAGTTTAAATATCTTTTTTTCAAAATAAATAATTTTAGGAAAATTTTTATTATATAATGCAAATTTTCTTGTACGTTACACTGAACCATATTCAAAATAAAGCACAATAAGAGTACAAGTTCTTGAATAATTACAAACAGAATTAATCATACTATTTATAAAATTATGATGAATCAATTGAACGTTTTTATTTAACATTTTGAATAATAGTTAACTCAGCTTTCATGAAATCTATACAACTCAGTATACAATGTGATTGCAAGTGTGTTATATTAAGTATGAAAAGTGAAACATTCAGATGTTTTTGAAAAATGTCAAAATGAGGTACATCATAACTTAATACTTAGAATTTCATAAAGGTTTTATTAGGACAAAATATCTTCAGTACAGGTGCAAGGAAATGAGATCTCTCTGAAAATTATAGTGTATTTATAATGGCAATAATGGAAATGAACAGATGAAGTACTTTTATCAAAATAATAGTAATAATAGAAAATTAAACCTCCTAAAGAAATAAGATCATGTTCAAGGGTGCAAGAGAAATATATTCTTGTGCAACATCTAAAGAAATCAAAGAAAAGGGATGTTTGTAAACAGAGTGGTATTTTTATTTGGATGCTATAAGTTTCCTAGGAACATGTTACTCTTAATAAGAAAAAAAGTGTAAAATTCTTTCTGCATGACACTGAAACATCACTCCAAAACCTGAAACAAAGTCACATTGAGAAGAAACATTTTTTAAAAACTAAATAAAGTCAAGGTCAAAAACTTTAGTCATGCTGACTTCACATTTAATGAAAAACTGTCTATAACAGAGTTCAAACTCAACAACCCTACAAAAAATAAATAAGACTTGAGGATAACACATTTTTCAGAAAATTTTATTTTGGTCAACTGAAAGCCAGTCCAAATTTGAGTCAGTCAAGTGATCCTAAACATATTTCAAGGTAAACACATAAAATTCTACTCCAATAATTCAGAAATGTTATGTTTACAGAAACACACACAAAAAATATGTTTTATAATATATAGCAATTAAATTACAAATGTGTAGGAATTTAGAAAAACAAGTCCTACTTGCGTGTTTTATACAAAATCAATGTGGTAATAATAAGTACTTTGAAAAGCCAGCTATATATTGTTAACTCAATATATTTGGAAATGATAGAAAGACATATCAATTTTCATTGTATGTAGTATCACAAATATTTGAAAATACTGAATTTTGTTCTGAGTAATTATGTTTGCCTTTCACTAAACTGAAAATACAAACTCACTGGCATTAAGTCAGATTCGACTCATAGCGACCCCTCCTTGGGTTTCTGAGGCAGCATAACGACGGAAGTAGATTGCCCAACCTTCCTTCTGAGGAGTGGCTGATGGGTTTGACCTGCCAACCTTCTGGTTAGCAGTTAAATGTTTTACTCACTATGCCAGCTTGCCCTTCATTGGGACATGATATTGACAATGGCATTACCAATAAATAAATCTCAAAAAAAAGTACTATTGAAAAGAAACTTATGATTCCAATATATCCATTGTATATATTAAATTAAAAACTCATAAAATCTTCATACAAATGTTGACTGAATAGAAACCTGATTTTCTTTAAAATTATAAATCAGTAAGTTGAGTCCACTCTGATATATAAAGATTCTCAAAAACAAAAACTTTTTGCAGTTGAGTTGGTTCTCACTCATAGTGACCTCTCCTTGGGTTTATGAGGCAGTATCTCTATGGAAGTAGATTGCCCAGTCTTCCTTCTATGGAGTGACTGGTGGGTTTGAACCACCAGCCTTTTTGTTAGCAGTTAAATGCCTTAGATACTACACCACCAGAACTCCTTCTTGTCAAGTGAAATTTATTTTCAACCATCTCAATGGCAAATTTTTTTGGGAAAATAACAAATAACACTTTGTACCATACTAATGGTAGTGCAGAGAAATGGACACTATAAAATAATAAAAGAGGAAACAGATTTTATTGCCCATCTTCAAATGCAACTATATCAGCACATATTGCAATATAAATTATTATGTGATAGGATACAATAGCTTGTGACAACCCAACACTACTGTTGAGAACAACAAAAAGTGTTGTATTAAAAATATAAAAATCCTTATTTAAATGATACAGAGAACTTCTTAGGCAGTAAAAACTAGAAGGACAGAGTCTGCATAGTAGAGAAACAAGAAGTAAGATTAAATTCTTCAGGTACATTTTTTTCATGGAAATTTTCCAAATCAGGGTAAATAGAAGAAATTTTAAAAAATTATCTTGGCCTGGTACATTATGAAAGAACAATAAAAACAACAGAGCTTTTAGTGGTCCTGTGACATAATAGTAAATACATTGATCCCTTGATAGTTTTTAAACTCAAAGAAAATTTCACCTAAAAAATGTGGCAAATTCAGAAGATGCAAAGATTAGGATCCAAACAGCTAAGACAGATGCCTCCAAAATGTAGCCAAAAAAATTCACCAATTTTGTGGAATTTAATAGGAAAAAAAAGAAAGAAAGCAGTTTGGACCTTGCTTGAGAACAGAGCACTAGAAAATTCACTTGAAATGTATTGTTGTTTTTGTTGTTAGGTGCCATCAGGTCAGCCTGTGACTCATAGCAACCCATTACATAACAGAACAAAATATTGCTTTGTCCTGCGTCATCCTCACAATCCTTCCTATGCTTGAACCCATCATTGCAGCCACCATGTCCAATCCATGTCACTGAGGATGTTGTTAGATATATGTATATAGATTCAATATATCTATATAAATAGATAGATGTGTGTATCTAAAAAGATATAAGTATATAAACCAGAATAAGAGGAAATATTATTTAAATCTAGTAGACACAGTTCTATGCCTCGTTAGTGTAAGATGATGTTGTTGTTGTTGTTACGTGCCGTCGAGTCATCTCTGACTCACAGCGACCCCTCCTTGGGTTTCCGAGGCAGTATCAGTACAGAAGTAGATTGCCCAGTCTTCCTTCTGAGGAGTGGCTGGTGGGTTTGAACCACCGACCTTCTGGTTAGCAGTCAAGTAAGTGCCTTAGGCACTACACCACCAGAACTCCCATTTAACATGATAAGCCCTATTATATCTGCATTAAAAAAAAATGAACCTTCTTTAAGATATATGTATATATAATTTAGTCACTACAATTTTATATATGTAATAACTCATTCAAACAAAAAGATTAGGCATGCCAAAAGAGAGAAATATGAATGAAATATAAGAAAACATTAACAACAAAAAAATTAAATTCACTATAGCCTGCAGTGAAAAGGCATTAGGTAAACTCTTTTCATTTCACAATGCTTAGATCAAAAGTGTGTGTATGAAACACAAAACGTATCTTTTGCCTTCTGATATGTGTAAATCTTGAGACAAAACATACATTCTTATTTTAAGGCTATTGTAATTATTGCCAAAGTTTGGAAATTGTTCAAAGCAAGTTATTGATTTCTAACAACCAATCTTCCCATTCATGAATTCATGGTTTATAATAAATGTGAAACTACAGTGCATAGTGAGTAATTGGTAGCACTTTAATACATGGTGATGGATCATCTTTCCAGTTACTGATCAAGTGTACATTAGTGTGTAAAACAATGAACATGTGTTCTACAACACAAGATATATAAAATTTCTGATTAAAAGTCAAAATATAAATGATAAAAATTGTTGTAGTTGCTGTTAGGTGCTGTGGAGTCATTTCTGACTCATAGCAACCCATGCACAACAAAACGAAACACTGCCCTATCCTGCACCAGCTCCATGATCCTTTCTATACTTGAGCCCATTGTCGCAGCCACCGTGTCAATCCATTTCATCCAAGGCCTTCCCTTACTTCATTGACCCTCCATCTTACCAAACATGACATCCTTTTGCAGGGAATGGTCCCGTCTGACAACATGACCAAAGTCTGGCCATTCTCACTTCCAAGGAGAATTTCAGGTGCACTTTCTCCAGGACAGATCTGTTAGTCCTTTTGCCAGTCCAAGGTACCTTCAGGATTCTTCACCAGCACCACAGCTCAAATGCATCAACTCTTCTTTGGTCTTCCTTATTCACCATCCAGCTCTCACATGCATACAAGACGATTGGAAATACCATGGCGTGTGTCAGGCGCACCTTAGTCCTCAAGGAAGAAGAGAAGTTGGCTTCTACAGGTAGCCATTGATAGAATTGAAGAACAGACAGAAGACAGAAAGAAATGAAGGATGTTCCAGGGAGCCAATTCTGGAGGATGAACCACAGAGCTGCAGCTTTGACATTCTTGCTCCTCAGCACTTGAAAGAGTTCTTTTGCAGCCAACCTGCCCAGTGCTACATGTCATCTAATATTCTGACTGCTGCTTCCATTGGCCTCGACTGTAGAACCAAGCAATGTGAATTCTTTGACAACCTCAAACTTTTCTCCATTTATTGTGATGCGGCTTATTGGTCCAGTTGTGAGGATTTTTGTCTTCTTTGTATCGAGATGTAATCCATACTGAAGACTGTGTTCCTTAATCTTCATCAGTAAGTGCCTCAAGTCTTCCTCACTTTCAACAAGCAAAGTTGTATCATCAGCTTATCTCAGGTTGTTAATGATTCTTCCTCCAATTTTGATGCCATGTTTTTCTTCATATAGTCCAGCTTCTCGGATTATTTGCTCAGCATATAGATTGAAT
>NW_006922233.1:52823-70052 GCF_000298275.1 Orycteropus afer afer | reverse complement strand
ATTGCCCAACCTTCCTTCTGAGGAGTGGCTGGTGGATTTGAACCGCCAGCCGTCTGGTTAGCAGGCAAGTGTCTTAGCCACTATGCTACCAGAGACAACAGCTATAATATCCCTTATTCCACATCCTTTTCTGAATCCAGCTTGCACTTCTGGAAGTTCTCTATCAATATACTGCTGCAACAGTTTTTGAATTATTTTCAGTAAGATCTTACTTGTGTGTGATATTAATGATATTGTGCTATAATTTCCACCTTCTGTGGGATCACCCTTCTCTGGAATGGGTACAAATATGGATCTTCTCCAGTCAGTTGGCCAGGTAGCTGTGTTCCAATCTCAAGGCATAACCGAGTGAGTGCCTCCAGTGTGGCATCAATTTTTTGGAATATCTCAATGGGTATTCCGTCAGTTCCTGGAGTCTTGTTCTTTGCCAATTCCTTCATTGCAGCTTTGACTTCCTCCTTCAGTGCCATTGGTTCTAGACCATATGCCACCTCCTGTAATGGATGAAGATTGACCAGTTCTTTTTGGTCCACTAACTCTGTGTGTTTATTCCATCTTCTTTTGATGTTCCCTGCATCATTCAATGTTTTGCCCTTAGAATTTTTCAACATTACAACTTGAGGCTTAAAGTTTTTCTTCAGTTCTTTAAGCTTAAGAAATGCCAAACCTGTTCTTCCCTTGTGGTTTTCTAACTCCAGATTTTTGCACATTTCATTATAGTTATTGGTTTTGTCTTCTCTTAATGCTCTTTGAAATCTTTGGTTCAATTCTTTCATATTGTTATTTCTTCCATTTGCTTTAGCTACTCTCCATTCAAGGGCAAGTTTCAGATTCTCTTCTGTCATCCATTTTGGTCTTCTCTTCTTTTGTTGTCTTTTTAGTGACTTCTTGCTTTCTTCATGAATGATGCTCTTGATGTCATCCCACAAATCATCTGGTTTCTGGTCATTGGTATTCAATGCATCAAATCTATTCTTTAGATGGTCTCTAAATTCAGGAAGGATATATTCAAGATAATACATTGGCTCTCTTGGGCTTGTTTTAATGGTCTTCTACTTCAAGTTGAACTTGCATATGAGCAGTAGATAGTCTGTTCCACGATCAGCCCCTGGCCTGGTTTTGGCTGAAGATATTGAGCTTTTCCGTCACTTCTTGTCACAGATGTAGTCAATCTGATTCCTGTGTGTTCCATCTGGTGAAGTCCATGTGTAGAGCTGCCGTTTGTGTTGTTGAAAAAGGTGTTTGCAATGAACAAGTCATTGGTCATGCAAAATTCTACCATGCGAGTTCCAGCATAATTTCTGTCACCAGGACCAAATTTTCCAACTGCGGATGATTCTTCTTTGTTTCCAACTTTTGCATTCCAATCACCAGTGATAATTTACACATCCTGATTGCATGTTCAGTCAATTTCAGACTGCAGAAGTTGATTAAATTCTTCCATTACCTAGTCTTTGGCTTTGGTGGTTGGTGCATAAATTTGAATAATAGTCATATTAATGACTCTTCCTTGTAGTCATATGGATATTCTTTTGTCACTGACAGCATTGTACTTCAGGACAGATCTTGAAACATCCTTTGTGATGATGAGTGCCACTCCATTCCTCTTTAAACTGTTATCCCCAGCATAGTTGATCACAAGGTTGTCTGATTAAAAATGGGAAAAACCAGTCCATTTCAGCTCACTAATGACTAGGATATCCATCTTTATGCATTCCATTTCATTATTGACAAATTCTAATTTTCCTAGATTCATAATTCGTATACTCTGTGTTCCAATTATTAATGGATGTTTGTTGCTGTTTCTCCTCAATTTGAGTGGTGCCACATCAGCAAATGGAGGTCTCCAAAGTTTTACCTTATCCATATGAGTAAGGCTTATTTTACTCTGACAATGCAGCTCTTTCCCAGTCCTACTGTGAGAGCTTTCTAAGCTAAGTGACTAATCTTCCTCTTCTTTATTGGACAATGTTTCTGGACTATTCATAAAGTTGTGCAGTGATGTATCAGACAGTGTTTCTCTGCTATTCATAAGGTTTTCCTTGGTCAATTCTTTGAGAAATGTTTGGCCTCCTCTTTCTTTCTAGTCTGTCTCAGTCTGCAAGCCAGGCTGGTACCTGTGCAACAGGTTCACTCCACTGGGTTTTAACACCAGTGGCACAGCCTCAAGACTCATAGCAACACATCACCACAGTAGGGCTAACCAACAGACAAGTTTGTCTCCTTTAGCTGTTGGAAACCCCTTCACCCACCCTTACTTGGATCCCTGCAGCTAACTTCTCCATCTGTTCCAGTCCCCTTTCCCTTTTCTGTCCTCTCCCTGCTTCTTGCCTTGCTGCTTGTGGGGGGTGGCCTGGCTTCCCTCTCCTCACCTGGCTCCCTGTGGTTGACTCTCGATCTGTTCCTATCCCCTTTGCCTTTTCTGTCCTCTCCCTGCCTTCTCACCTCACTCCTTGTAGGGTGTGGCCTGGGTTTCCTGTCTTCACCTGGGTCTCTGCAACTGAATTCTCTATCTGTTCTGGTCCCCTTTGCCTTTTCTGTCCTCTCCCTGCTTCCCGCCTCACTGCCTGTTCTTAGGTCGCTGGAATCCGAATAAGAGTGCTATCACTTAAAATCCAAAATTGTTGCCACTTGTAAACATTCAAAAAGGCTGCACCCTCGGTCACTTTAAATATCCAAAATGGCTGCCACTTGTAAACATTCAAAATGACTGCCAGCTTGGTCACTTGAAATATCCAAAATGGCCACCAATTGTAAACATTCGATATGGTTGTGCCCTTGGACATTTTAAAAATCCAAAATGACCATCGCTTGTAAACATTCAAAATGGCTATGCCCTCAGCCATTTTTAATACCCAAAATGGCTGCCACGTGTAAACAATCAAAATGGCTGTGCCTTCCAGACAAATAAGAAGGTCAGCAAAAAAAAAAAAGAAAAAGAAAAGAAAGAAAACCTGCAATATCTGGGGATAGGGCAACAAGAAAAAAAGGCAGAGAATGAGAATAATGAAGAAAAAAATGGGAAAAATGCAAAAGGAAATACAAGGAATGAGGTTAACCATGAGAAAAAAAGAAGAAAAAATTTTGCAACTGAAAACTAGGAGCTGGGATGGGAATAATATCAAAATGGACAAAAGTATTAATAATAATAGTAGTTTTAAAACAGACAAAAGTAAGAAAATGAAAACCAGAAAAAAGAAAGAGGAAAAAAAAATCGGTGGAGGGCAGGGCAGGGCACCCAGGCTCTGTCCAAGCACACAGAGTGGGATGGAGTTCCTGCGGGCCCTGAAGGTGGGTGGGAGTAGGGGATGGCCAAACCTCTGTTCATCGAGTGGGTGTGGGGTATAAGAGTAACAAGGGGAACATTGCACCTTTTCAGTCATCCAGGTCTGGAGTGTCCTTGGGGTTACTCGGATATCTTCTGGAGGTTAGAAGTCTGAATTCCAGGTGCTGGTTCTCCAGGAGGTTTCTCTCTCCATGTGTGCTACACTTAGTATGACAAAAATTAAATTTTAAAAATAAATATAGGAAATATCTTTATAACTTTTGTATAGTACAAATTCTTCAATAGTGTCCAATAAATACTGAACAAAGAAATAATTGATGAGACTACCTTATCATTATTTTCCACTCATTAAACAATGCTGCCAAATTAAAGAGAAATCTAAAGGTGAATTATATTTGCAATTAAAACATTTGAAAAAAATACTCAATGAAGAATGCATAAACATCTTCTACACATTAATAATAAATTCACCAAATTAAAAAATAATTAAAAGACTTGTTTAGCTAATCACTTCACAGAAAAGAGTATATTCAATCATTTATCACATGCAAATTACATCACACTGAGGTTTCTTATGCCATCATCCAAAAGCCAATAGGGGGGTGGGGAGAAGCAATCCTAAGAAATTAGGAAGGTGTGGAGAAACTGGAACTCTCTTATAGCACTTTCAAAGGAATAAATTGGATCAAATAGTTTGGAAAAGTATTTAGTAATATAAATCAAAATTGATAACTTGCACACATATGGTCCAGTAAATGCTTTTCTTATTTTATGCTCAGTGTTGTTGTCGGGTGATGTCTAATCAATTTCAACTCATAGTTAACCCACATGGCAGAGTACAACTGCCTCATAGATTTTTCTATTGGGGCAGTGGTTGAACCATCTCGGAGTTAACCAAAAGGTCAGTGGTTCAAACTTACCAGCCACTCTGTAAGGAAAAGATGAGGCAATCTGTTTCTGTAAAGATTTATAATCTTGAAAACTCTTTGGGGGTAGTTCTACTCTCTTCTACGAGATTGCTATGAATTGGAATCAATGGCAGTGGATTTGGTTTGGTTTGACTTAATCTTTATGGAGCAGATCACAAGATCTTTCTTCAGTGGAGCCACTAAAAGGTTCAAACCAAGGTAGATTCAATTTATGACTGAGTACTTAAGTGTTCATCACCAAGGTTTATTTTATGCTTAATAGAAATGTGTTATTACATTAATCAAGAGACATGAAAAACAAAGTTCATAGGAACACATATCGGAAAGCACCCAAATGTAGATTTACAAATTATGAATAAATAAATTTTGCTATAATCATATAATATAATAATATACATTAATGAAAATGAATAAAGTGTCATTACACAAGAAACAGTAATTTCTCCAACAGAAATCAGACCCAAATCTTACAGACAATAAGCAGACACAGAAGTTAATTTACTGTTATGATCCCACTTATATAATGTTAAAAAAATAAGCATAGTCAATTATGATATTGCAGTGTTTAATAACTGAAAGTGACTCAGTGGTCCTCTGGATTGTAGGTAATATTTTGTCTTGATCTGTGACATGATTAGATGTATAAATACACTTTATGACAACATATCAAACTATATGTTTCCCTTGTTTTTATTTTTGTTTATGTTGTATTTCAATGAAATTTTACAAATATAACTGGTGCCTTTCAAATAAATAATCCCGTTTCCAGTTGTTCCCATATAAACTATTTAAAATCCCTCATTAGCCCACACACCCATCTTACAAAAAAATGTTTAAGGATGTGCTTCAGGCAGAATGAAATAATACTAGATGAATATATATTGTTGTTACCAGTTGCTGTCCAATCAGCACTGATTCATGCTGACTCCATGTACAACAGAATGAAACGTTGTGTGCCCTGCACCATCTTCAAGACTGTCTGTGTGCTACAGTTCATTGTTGCAGCCACTGTATCAGAGAATATTCTTTTGTGATCCATAGGGTTTTCATTGGCTAATTTCCAGAAGTAGATTTCCAGACATTTTTTTCTTAGTCTACCTTAATGTGGGATTTCTGCTGGAGCTTGTTCATCAGGAATCACCCTATTGATAATTGAAATTCTGCTGGGATAGTTACAAGATTTATCATGAAATGTATACCACTACAGAAGAAAAGCTGACAAACTGGTGGTTGAGGTAGAGCTATGGCTTATGTAAAAAAATAAAAAGCTCTGAAAATAATAAGTGTACGGACAACTAAATATGTTCTCTCCTGATTATTTAAATATATTTCAAATAATATATATAAATAAATACAAATGGCTATATAGGTTAGATTTTTAAAAAAATATACTCAAATAATAGATATGATGACATGACAACACCACAAAGCTGAGAGAGTAAATATAAGAGCATCGTATCCTAATTCAAAAAGAAATCCCTACAAATTAGTGACATTATTTATGTTGACCATGTTGAAGAAAATTTAATCAAGTTCATGAGAGCCAAAATATGACCTTGCTAATATCCCTCCTGAATTTAGAGGTCATTTAAAGGATAGATTTGATACACTGAACACCAATGACCAGAAACCAGAGGAATTGTGGGATGATATCAATCTTCTCGGATTATTTGCTCAGCATACAGATCAAAATTAGTATGCACCTTTACACACACCCTTACTGATTTTAAACCATTCAATATCCTCATATTCTGTTGCAAATGTTGTTGTTGTTATGTGCCATCTAGTCGGACCTGACTCATAGTGACCCCTCCTTGGGTTTCCAAGACAGTATCACTATGGAAGAAAATTGCCCAATCTTCCTTCCAAGGAATGGCTGGTGGGTTTGAACTGCCAGCTTCCTGGTTAGCAGTCAAGTGCCTTAGGCACTACACTACCAGAGCTCATCCTTGTGTGATTGACTTCTTTCACTCAGCATAATGTCCTCCAAGTTCATCCACATTATGCAGTTATTAACTGCATTATGGCAGTTAAGATTATGTGTCAACTTAGCTGGGCCTAGTTAAGTGGCTGGGCATCTGGATATAGTTATTCCCCATAGTGAGATTGGTTTTCATCTTCACTGTGGAATCTACTGGAGCCAACTGAGTCACTGCTTTAGGGATGTGGTCAGCCTCTAGTATATAAGAAATAACTTTGAGGAGGGTCTGTAGCTTTTGGCACCCTTGGGTCCTGCATGTAGCCTAGTCATTGTTCAGCAGCCTGCCATGTTATCTGCCGATCTTGGGACTCCTAAGGGACTTGGATCAATGGCCTGCCATGTGGTTTGGTAATACCAAAACTGTGCTTTTTCACTTGTGAATTTTGGGTTTGTCATCCTCAGCAGTCAGCAGCTGCTTGAGTGACAACTCTAGCTACAGTGGGCCAGGAGCAAGCTCCAGAGCTGAAGCCCAAGGTTGGAGGGTATTTTATACAGCCCTTAAAGCCTGACACTTTGAACTCAGACTGCTAGACTCTAAAACTATAAGAAAATAAACTTGTTTGTTAAAGCCATCATTTTTGGTAATTACTGTTGAGCAGCATAAGATAACCAAAACCCTCATAATCCTGATATGCTTGAGCCCATCATTGCAACCACTGTGTCAATCCATTTCATTGACAGTCTTCCCCTCCTTCACTGACCCTCTACTTTACCAGGCATGATATCCTTCTCCAAAGAATCATCCCTTCTAACAGCATGACCAACGTAGGTGAAATCAAAGTCTGGCCATTCTTGATTCCAAGACACATTCTAGCTGCACTACCAGAGCTCCCCTTCCAGGATAGATTTGTTCATTCTTCTGGCAGTCCATGGTATTTTCAGTATTCTTGGCCAGCACCACAATTAAAAGGTATTAACTCTTCTTTGGTCTTCCTTATTCATTTTCCAGCTTTTACATCCATATGAGGCAAATGAAAATGACATGGCTTGAGTCAATTGCTCCTTGGTCTTCAAAGTGACATCTTTGATTCTTAACACTTTAAGTATTTCTTTTACAGCAGATTTGCCCTGTGAAAGACAACATGTGATTTCTTGACTGCTACTTCCATTGATGCAATGTGGATACAAGTAAAATGAAATCTGTGACAACTTCAAACTCTTCTCCATTTATCATAATATTGCTTATTGGTCCAATTTGAGGATTTACATTTTCTTTTTGTTGGAGTGTAAACGATGCTGAACACTGGAGACTTGTATCTTCATCAGCAAGTGCTTCAAGTTATCTTCACTGTCAGCAAAAAAGGTTGTGTCATCTGCATATTGCAGGTTGTTAATGAGTCTTCCTCCAATCCTGATGCCACATTCTTCTTCAGATAGTTAGATAGTTCAGATTCTCAGAGTATTTGCTCAGTGTACAGATAGAATAAGTGTGGTGAAAGTACTTAACCCTAAAATTCACCCTTCCTAATTTAAACCATGTGGTATGCTATGGTTCTATTCTAAGTATGGTCTATGTACTGGCTCCTCATGAGAACAATTAAGAGTTCTGGAATTCCTATTCATTGCAATTTTATCCATAATTTATTATGATGCACAGAGTTGAATGCTTTTGCATAGTCAATAAAACAATTGTAGATATCATTCTAGTATTCTTTCCTTTCAGCTAAGATCCTTCTGACTTCAATAATGATATTCTTTGTTTGAAGTCCTCTACTGAATCCAACTTGCATTTCTGGAAGTTCCATGTCAATAAACTTCTGCAACTCTTTTTGAATTATCTTCTGCAAGGTTTTACTTGCATGTGATATGATATTTTTCAATAATTTCCCTATTCTGTTGGATTGTCTTTGTTTGGAATGGGCACAGATATCAGTCTCCTCCAGTCAGTTGCTCAGACTGTTCTCTTCAAAATTTCTTGGCATAAATAAGTTAGTTCTTTCATTGCTGCATGAATGTTTGTTGAAACATCTTAGCGAGTAGTCTTTCAATTACTGGAGCCTTGCTTGTTTTTTTTTTTTTTTTTGCCAGTTTCTTCATGCAGCTTAGACTTCTTCCTTCAATATCACCGGTTTTGATCATATGCTTCCTCCTGAAATAGTTAACAAATTATTTTTGTATATTGTCTTTGTGTATTCCTTCCCATTTCATTTGATGGTTCCTTCATTATTCAATATTTCATTCATAGAATCTAATATTGCAACTCAAGACTTGAATTTTTTCTTCCATTCTTTCAGCTTTGGAAATGCTGAGCATATTCTTCTCTTTTGGTTTTCTAACTCCAGGTCTTTGGATATTTCATTATAATACTTTACATTGTTTTCTTGTTCTGACCTTTGAACTTTTCTGTCCAATTCTTTTATTTCAGCATTTCTTCCTTTCATTTCAGCTACTCTCCATTCAAGAGCAAGTTCAGAGCCTCTTCTTCCATCATGCCATCTTTTCTTCCTTTCCTATTTTTTAATGGCCATTTGCTTTCTTCATGTATGATGTTCTTAATGTCATCCTACGACTAGTATGACCTTTGGTCATTGGTGTTCAATGTTTCAAATCTATTCTTCAGATAGTGTCTAAATTCAGGTGGGATATAATCAAGGTCATATTTTGGACTTAATTTTCTTTACCTTCAATTTGAACTTGTTTATGAGTAATTGAGGGTCTGTTCCACAGTCAACTCCTTGTCTTGTGTTGACTGATGATATTGGGTTTCTCCACAGTTTCTTTCACTGTTGTAGTTGATCTGATTTATGTGTGTGTATTCCATCTGTCAAAGTTCATGTATATAGCTGCTCTTTATGTTGTTGACACTGACAGCATTATACTTCAGGAAAGATCTTGAAACGTCCTTTGTGATCGTGAATGCCATGCCATTGCTCTTTAAATTGTCATTCCCGGCATAATAAATCATTTTTTTTAATTATTATTCAAAATTACCAAATCTGGTCCATTTCAGCTCACTAGTGCCTAGGATACCAATCTTTATGCATTTCATTTCATTTTTGACAACATCCAATTGTCATAGATTAATACTTTGTACATTCCATTCTCTAATTATTAATGGATGTTTGCAGCTGTTTCTCCTCAATTTTAGTCATGACACATCAGCAAATGGAGGTTCCAAAAGCTTTACTTCCTTCATATCATTAAGATTGGTTCTACTCTAATGATGCAGCTCTTTCTTGGGTGTATTTTGAATGCCTTCTGACCCAAGGAGATTGTCTTCCTACACTGTATCAGACAATGTTTGTAGGCTATTAATAAAGTTGCCCAGTAATGTATCTGACAGTGTTTCTCTGCTATTCATAAGGTTTACCCTGAACAATTGTTTGAGAATTGGATGACCTCTTCCTTATTCCTAATCTGTCTCAGTCTTTAAACTGTGTTGAAACCTGTGTACCATGTGCAACCCTGCTGGCATTTGAAATACTGGTGGCACAGCCTCAAGCCACACAGCAACACTCAGGCCACCATAATACTGCAAACTGACAGACAAACTCATCTCCTTTAGCTGTTCAAAACCTCTCCACCCTCCCCTTACCTGGATCCTCCCACCTTTTCATCTGCAGCTTTCCTTTCTTCCTGCCTTTGACTGGAGGCTCTGTCCCCCTCCCCCATTACCTAGATCTTGCTACCATATCATGCCCAGCTTTTTCTACTTCCTGCTTTATGAGTGGGGGCTATCTTTCTCCCCTTACCTGGATTCTGTCACCTTGTCATCCCCAGATTTATCACTGGTGACTGGAATGCAAAAGTTGGAAACAAATAAGAATCACTGATAGTTGGAAAATTTGGCTTTGGTGAAAGAAATAATACTGGAGATGGCATGATAAAATTTTTCAAGACCAATGACTTATTCATTGAAAATATGTTTATTCAACAACAAAAACAGTGGCTATGCACATGGACATCACCAGAGGAGTACACAGGAATCAGGTTGACTACATCTGTGGCAAGAAGTGATTGAGAAACTCAATATCTTCAGCCAAAACAAGGCCAGGAACTGATTGTGGAACAGATGATCAATGGCTCATTTGTAAGTTCAAGTTGAAGTTGAAGACAACTAAAACAAGTCCCACAGAGCAAAAATATGACCTTGATTATATCCCTCCTGGATTTAGAGACAATCTGAAAAATAGATTTGAAACATTGAACATCAGTGACTGAAAACCAGAGGAATTGTGGTATGACATCAAGAACATCATCCATGAAGAAAGCAAAAGTTTATTTAAAAGTCAGGAAAATAAGAAAATACCAAAATGGATGTTGGAAGAGACTCTGAAACTTTCCCTTGAACAGAGAGTAGCTAAAGCAAATGACAAAATAAAAGAGCTGAACAGAAGATTTCAAAGAGCAGCTCAAACAGACAAAGGCAATTACTATAATGAAATGTGCAAAGATCTAGAATTAGAAAACCCAAAAGGAAGAACATGCTTGGCATTTCTCAAGTTGAAAAAACTGAAGAAAAATTTTAAGCCTCGAGTTGCAATATTGAAAGATTCTATGGACAAAATATTGAATGATGCAGGAAACATCAAAGGAAGATAGGAGGAATACACAGAGTCACTGTACAAAAAAAAAAAAAAAAATTGGTCAATGTTCAGCCACTTCAGGAGGTGGCATATGATCAAGAACCAATGGTATTGAAGGAATAAATTGAAAATGTGCTGAAGAAAGTGGCAAAAAAAAAACAAGGCTCCAGGAATTGACAGAATACCCACTGAGATGTTTCAATGAATGAATGCCACACTGGAAGCCCTCACTTGGCTATGCCAGGAGATTTTGAAGACAGCTACCTGGCCAAATGACTGGAAGAGGTCCATATTTGTACCCTTTCCAAAGAAAGGTGATCCAAGAGTGGGGAAAATATTGAACAATACCATTAATATTGCATACAAGTAAAATTTTACTGAAGATAATTCAAAAATGGTTGCAGCAGTATATTGATAAAGAACATCCACAGGTGCAGGCTGGATTCAGAAGAGGACATGGAAAGAGGAATATCACTGCTGATGTCAGATGGATCTTGGCTCAAAGCAAAGAATACCAGAAAGATGTTTACTTATGTTTTATTGACTATGCCAAACCATTTGATTATGTGGATCATAACAAATTATGGGTGACATTGAACTAACGGGAGTTCCAGAACACTTGATTGTACTCATGAGGAACCTGTACATAGACCAGTAGGCTGTCTTTTGAACAGAACAAGGGGATATTGCATGGTTTAAAATCAGGAAGGCAGTATGTCAGGGATGTATCCTTTCACCATACTTATTTAATCTGTATGCTTAAAAAATAATCTGAGAGGCTGGATTATATGAAGAAGAACATGATATTAAAATTAGAAGAAGAATCATTAATCTGCGATATGCAGATGATACAACTTTGCTTGCTGAAAGCAAGGATGACTTAAAGCAATTACTGATGAAGACTAAAGACTGCACTCTGTAGTGTGGATTATACCTCAATATATAGAAAACAAAAATTCTCACAACTGAACCTATAAGCAGTATGATGATAAATGGAGAAAAGACTGAAGTTGTCAAAGAGTACATATTGCTTGGTTCCTCAATCAATGTCAATGGAAGCAGCAGTCATGGCATCAGATGATGTATAGCACTGGGAAGATTGGCTGCAAAGGACTTCTTTTTAGTGCTGAAGAGCAAAGATATCTCCTTGAGGACTGATGTGTACCTGACCCAAGCTATGATATATTCAGTCATCTCATGTGCATGCGAGACCTGGAAAATGAATAAGGAAGATCAAAGAAGAGTTAATGCTTTTGTGTATTGGTGCTGGCCAAGAATGCTGAAAGTGCCATGGGCTGCTAAAAGGACTAACAAATCTGTCCTGGAGGATGTGCAATTCCTAGCTATACAACATTGGAAAAGTTACTTACATTTTGTTTGTCTCATTTTCCACCCCCTTGTAAAATTGAAATAGTAGTAATGTGTGGTTCAACTGTTAAAGAGTTGATGAGATATATTTGGATATTTATTAGAAAAAGTGCCAAGAATATAATATGCATTTATCAAAATATTTTAATCATTTCTCTTATTTTAAAATACTGTGTGATTAGTTTTATAGAAGATTTGAAATTATACACATAAAGTGCAGTAATTAGAGATGTAATTTGCTTGTTGTTAAATTGTAATTATAAAAGAGACACTGAAAATTCTTAATTACAATACTTAATGATAGGAATAGATTTGAAACTTTATATTATATAAAGAAAAAAATATAAAAACAATGCAGAAAGTAATGAAATTATTTTATCTACTCTTAATTATCAATAATTCAGAAAATGAATGCAATTTGGATTTCAGAAATGCTGATATTTTATTATCTATATTTCCCAGATAATCTTTACAAAATATTAGGTTAGAAAAATGTTGGTTAAAGAGGATGCTCAAATGATAATGACACATAACATTATAGTATATTGCTTTTTGTGAAATTTCATCCACAATTATTGAAGTAAAAATGTGCTACTAATATTGTACAAAATTTCCATTATTTACCCATTTTTAATAGGACATGCTTTTGGATAATTATCCTAGTAGAAGTCATTTCTGTGAATTCTTTCATAGCATTTCCATGCTTATATATGTAACTAAGGATAATGAATTGAAAAAGCTGCAACTTTATCAGTCATTATGATCACTTATAAAAGTATAAGTAGCACTTTACCAAAGTATAAATATACTTATTTTATTTGGACACTGTTTTGGTTATCTAATACCACTCTGACAAGAATATACCACAAATGGATGGCCTTAACAAACAGGAGTTTATTCTTACAATTTGGAAGCTTTAAATCCAAGTTCAAAGTTCCAGACCTTAGGGGCTAGGTGAAAGCACTCAACCTTGGGGTCCTGTTCTGCCTCCTGTCCCTAGCTCACTGGAGCTAGAGGCATTTCTTCACTCAGACAGCTATTGGCTGCTGAGGCTGAGAAGCTCCAAGGTTGACAAAGTGAAAAGGCACAGTCTGATGTTACCAAACCACACAGCAGGCCCTTAACTTAAGTCCATTGTAAGTCCCAACATGGGCAGAGCATAGCGGGCTACTGAGCAACGACACAGCTACATGAAGGGTCCAAGTGTGCCATAGGCTAGAGACCATTTCCAAGGCTTCTCCTTATATACAGGAAGCAGACCACATCCCAAAGGCAGCTACTCAACTGCACCCAGTAGATTCCACTATGGAGTTGATTACCAGTCTCATCATGGGGAATACTACATCCAGCTGCTCACCCACTCAATGAGGCCCAGCCAAGTTGACACACAAACTGAACTACCACAGACACCATCATTGAACATTTGTTTATTCAACCTGTATTTTGCTTGTTTACTCACTATATAGGGGTGATAAAAAAAAAAAAAAATTGTTTGGTTTCATGAAAACTGTAATATGACTAATAAGAACATTAACTAAACTTTAAAATGTATATTATGTGAACATGTATATATGGATATGTTTGTATATATTTATCTTAGATATCACTGAGTTGATTCAAAATCATAGCGACACTTTGTCCAACAGAATGAAACACTTCCCAGTCTTACACCATGCTCAAAATCATTGTGGTATTTGAACCCGTTGTTGTAACCATTTTGTCAGTTTCTCTCATTCAAGGTGTTCCTCTCTTTTGATGACACTCTATTTTACCAACAATGATGTCTTTATCCAGGGATTGGTTCATCCTGGTAACATATCCAAAGTACATGAGATGATGTCTCACCATCCTTGCTCTGAAGGAGCATTCTGGCTTTACTTGTCCAAAACAGATTTATTCATTCTTTTTGGCAATCTATGGTATGTTAAGTATTCTTTACCAACACCATAACTCAAGTTAGTCACCTTTTCATTCTCTCCTTATGCTTATTGTCCAACTTTTTCATGCATATGGAGTTTCTGAAAATAACAAGGTGTGGGTCAGGATTACCTTAGTCTTCAAAGACACACATATGCTTTTTGACACTTTAAAGAGGTCTTTTGTAGCAGGTTTGTCCAATGCGATACTTTGATTTCTTGACTAGTTTTCCTAGGGGTTGATAGTGGATCCAAGTAATATGAAATCTTTGACTACTGAAAAATTTTCTCTATTTATCATGATTTTCCTCATTGGTCCAGTTATGAGGGGTTTTGTCTTCTTTATAATGAAGTGTAATTCACACTGAAGGCTGTCATCTTTGATTTTTAACAGTATGTCCTTCATATTCTCTTCATTTTCAGCAAGGGACATTGGGTCAATGGCAAATTCCTGTTCCTTAGTAAGTTTTCCTCCAATCTTGACACTCTATTATTTTTCATATAGTCCAGCTTTACAGATTATTTTCTCAGAATACAGATTGTAAGGGGCTCTGGTAGCATAGTGCCTAAGACATGTGACTGCTAACCAGAAGGCTGGTGGTCCTGCCACTCCTCAGAAGGAAGGTTGGGCAATCTACTTCCATAGTGATACCACCTCAGAAACCCAAGGAGGGGTTGCTATAAGTCAGGTCCGACTTGATGGCACATTGACACATAACAACAACAACAGCACAGATTGTAAATGCATGGTGAAAGAATACAGTCCTTACACACAACTTTCTTGATTTTAAACCATATAGTATCCCCTCTCTCCTTTTTGTCTTTGTACAGATTCCAGGTAAACATAATTCAGTCTTCTGGAATTCCCATTCTTCACAATGTTAATCATAATTTGTTCAGATCTGTAGATAAATGCCTTTATATAGTCAATATAACACACATTAACATATTTCTAGTATTCTCTGCTTTTAGCCCAGATCAATATTACATTAGAAATGACTTTCCTTGTTCCATGTCTTCTGAATTCTGCTTGAATTTTTGTTAACTTCTTGTCTATGTATGGCTACAACATTTCTTGGATTATTTTCAGCAAAATTTTACTTGCATGTGATATTAATAATGTCATTCAATAAGTTTTGCATACTATTGTATCATCTTTCTTTGGAGTGGACACAAATATGTATCTCTTCCAGTTGTTGGCCATGTGGCCAACTTCCAAATTTCTTGGCATAGATGTGTGAGCGCTTCCAGGATTGTATCCATTTGTTAAAACATCTCAATTGGTATTCTGCCAATTTCTGGAGTTTAAATTTTTTACCAGTCTCTTCAGTGCAGCTGGACTTCTTCTTCCAATACTATCAATTCCAGATAGATAGATAAATAAATAAATAGATGATTGAGGAATGTTTTTTTTTTTTTTTTTTTTTGTTGTTGTTGTTGTTAGATGCCATCAAGTTAGTTCTGACTCATAGCCACCCTAAGTATAAGAGAATGAAATATTGCTCTCCCTGTGCATTCTTCACAGAAAAGATATGCTTGTGCTAAGTATTGTAGCTAATGTCTCAAACCATAATGTTAAAGGTCTTCCTAATTTTGCTGACCCTCTCCTTTACCAAACATGGTATCTTTCTTCAGGGATTGGTTACCTCTGATAGCATGCCCAAAGTAAATGAGACAAACTTTCACCATTCTTACTTCTACAGAGGATTCTAGCTGTACTTTTTCCTTTAGCAATTTGTTCATCATTCTGGAAGTCAATGGTTTATTCAATACTCTCAACCAGCACTGTAATTAAAAAGGTACTGATCCTTAGGTCTTCCTCTTTCACTGTCCAAATCATATGTGTATATGACAAAATTGAAAAGACCATGGATTGGTTTACTCACAGTTTATTCAACAAATTGACGTCTTTGCTTTTTAAGATTTTAAAAAGAACTTTTGCAACAGATTATCTTAATGCAATATGCCATTTGATGTCTTGCCGGCTGCTTCCATGGGTGTTGATTGTTGACTCAAATAAAATGAAATACTAGACAACTTCAATATTTTCTCTGCTTACCGAGATCTTTCTTATTGTTCTGTTTTTGAGGATTTTTGTTTTCTCTATATTGAGGTATGCTCCATACTGAAGGCTGCAATCTTTGATCTAAATCATCAAGTGATTCAAGTCCTCTTTACTTTTGACAAGGAAGTTTCTGTAATCCACTTATCACAGGTTATTAATGACTCTTCCTTCAATCCAAATGCTGTGTTCTTCATGTAATGCAATCCAATTCTCAGATTATTTTCTCAGCATGGATATTGAATAAACATGATGAAAGGATACAAGCTTGGAACACAGTTTACATAAACATATATAGAGATACATCAATCACTCTACTCTTGAGATTGCATTTGACCTCATACATGAAGGTGATAAAAAAAGGATCTGGGCACATATAGAGCTAGTAGAATGACTTTATAAGCATAGACTAGTAAGTACAGTGATGCTGATTCAGAAAAATAGAGATAAAAAGAGGGAAGAAGAATAAAGAGGGGGGAGGAGGAGGAGAAGAGAAAGAAGAAGGAGATGGAGAAAGAAAAAGGAGAAGGGAGGCAGAGGGGAGGAAAGGAGGAGAAGAAGAAGAAGAAGAGGAAACTAGGTAAGAAACTGTGACATAAGCATAGTGAGTAAATGTGAAAATTCCATGAGATGATGGTTCAGAGGTGGATAGAAGACTGTGCAGGGTCTTGTAAGCCCTGGTTAGAAATTAGAATTGTATTCTAAGTATGTTGGATTAGAAATTTTTACAGCAGACTGATATTGTGAAATATGTATTTGAAAGGTTCACTGCAGTTTCAATTTGTAGATAGAATATGTTAGGGACAAATGTAGAAGTACGGGAATCAGATCATTTCATCAGATGAATGATGATGGCAAAGGATTTCATCAGAAAAGAATGATGATGGCAAAGGATATGGTAGGGACTTAGGAAATTAAATTGTGAGTTTATTAAGGGTGGGACAAATGACTGCTAACCTAAGGACTGGTGGTTCAAATTCACCCAGAGGTGCCTTGGACTGACAATCTGCTTCCAAAAAGTAATAGATTTGAAACCACAATGAAATACAGTTTTACTCTGCAGTATTTGGGATTGGAATGAGTTAGAATCTACTGAATGGAATTTTTTTTTTTTTTTATTAGGATTTGGGTGAAGATTTACAGAGTAAATTCACTTTTCAT
>NW_006922233.1:43143-45668 GCF_000298275.1 Orycteropus afer afer | reverse complement strand
AAGATTATCTTCTGTGTCTGTATTTATTGGTTTCCCTTTTCTTTGTTGAAGAGGGTCTGTGCAATCCTTCTGCCTAGTCCGCCATCTTGCCCCGCCTCCTTCTCGGAATTTTTTTTTTAATTGTGGTATATTTTTGGTGAAAGTTTCTATTACTAGTTAATGATCTAGCAGTGGGATTTAAAAGAGAAAAAACACAAGAAGTTGGAATTTAACAGCTAGTTGATGATATAGACATACTCTGAAATGGAAAAAGAAAAAAAAATAAAATAGAAGTATGATGGATTAGAATTTGATTGGATTAGATATGGATACAAAGAATATACTATTAACTATTATTCATAATGTCTTTCTTTTAACATAATTATATCTTTTTTGAATGTGCCAATTATCAAATTATTGTCTCATAGTTGCAAATCCACTGTTCATTACTTACTGTACAATAATGAGTATTTAGACATGTCTCCTTTGTTGTGAAGATAATTTTAACACTATCAATACAGACCTCCTGATGAAAATAGAATAAGAATGTTCACCATGTGCTGTTGTTTATTTCCTCTTGCTCTTGCTGCATGACTATTAGTAGCTCATGTGTGAAAATGTCCAGTGACATTGAGTCAGCCAAGTGCAACTTGTTGTGAATCCCTGTCCTAGTCCTGAAATGACCTGGTAGTGGTCCTCTTAACACCAATACCCCTTGTCCTGGGCTTCTCACTGCTTTGCTCCTAAGCAGGATCTCAATGCCCCAATTCTTTCTGAGTGTCTGCTAAAGAAAGTAGGCCCAACTGGCACAGTGAGGGTCATTTGCCATGGCCCTTCAGACAGAGATATCATATAATTCAATGTGTGTACCATCCAGCTGGCAAGTAAGTTGCAAAGGCCCTAAGTTTATGAGTTCTCACCCAGTAATTTTGACTTGATTATCACAGGAATATTTGCTTCTTACTCAATGTCTGTGGACTGATTGTAGTCTGAAAAATCAAATAAATTATTTGCCATCCAATGAACTTCAACTGCCCCTTCTATAACAAGATGTTGTTTTTAGAAATGGAAAGTTTAGCAAGTTTGTCCTATCTTAGGCACTCTACCTTGGTCTTAGGATGTTACTTAGAGTTAATTTTCTATATTTGTCACTACTATCTTGTTGCCAGATTTCTGTGTAGTTTATCTTTCCTTATTGTACTTGTCTGATACACAATATTTTATTTCAAATTCTGTAAACATAGAGACAGAGAGGATGTCATTTCTCTATATGCAACAACTAAAAATAGCATCATAAATACTTGAATAAATTAAATCCAAAAATATATTTTTACTGTTATATCTCACGGTTTCCTCAATGATTTTTTTTTTCTGAAATACAGCATATTCTTCAAATAGAGTCAACATTCCTGTGATGTTCTATTTATATTTTTAGAAAATATAAAGCATAAAATTTTCATTAGCTTTGAGGTAAAGAGATTACTTCAAGAATTCCTCATTGCCATTGAGTCAATTCAGACCCATAGGGACGTGTGTAGGATTTCCAAGCTGGTAACACTTTATGGAAGCAGACTGCTTCATCTTTCTCCCATAGAGCAGCTAGTGGGCTGAAACTGTCAACTTTAGGTTAGCAGATGAATGTCTTAACCACAGTGCCACCAGAGAATAAGAGTGTAGTTAGTTCTGTACAATTATGCTGAAACTTTGAAGAAAAAAAGAGAAGGTTGCCAAAAGAAATATATTATTTTTTCTAATTTTGAAGTATTTCTTGACCTTAGCAAAATCAATTTTATAAGAAGCCTTTAGATCTAATTTTATAGATAAAGAAATTAAAACAGTAATAAGAAATTTTTTCAAAATAAACTAAGCTATTCACAATTAAAGGGACAATTCTGTCTCTTCTTCTCTCTTTTCTCTCATCTTCCACTTTTCTGTCTCTTCTTCTCTCTCTCTCATCATTCAATAACAAAAAGAGTAAAACTTGTAAAATATTTTCATTCTGATAGAAAAGACTTAGTAGGAAAGGTGAGAGTAATGACATATATCATAAAGGCAATAACCCAACGGGAAATATCTTTGAGAAGGTGAGAAGTAGTAGAATAAAAATAAAATATTCTAGAAGTTCCCTGTTATAACAAGACAGACACTTCATAATTTACAAAAAGTATAGAAGAAGATGTGTCTACTAGGCTATTTAATGGTAGAAACATTAGAGATTTCATGTCTGATATCTTTTATTTATCAAAGCATGGGGTAAATCTGAAGAAAGCATGTTGTTGTTGTTGTTCTTGTTAAGTGCCGTCAAGTCATTTCTGACTCATAGCGACCACATGCACAGAAGAACGAAACACTGCCAGATCCCGCGCCAGCCCCACAATCCCTGCTATACTTGAGCCCATCATCACAGCCACCGTGTCAATCCATCTCATTGAAGGCCTCTGCCTCTTTTGTCGACCCTCCACCCTACCAAGCATGACATCCTTCTCCAAGGAATGGTCCCTTCTGACAACATGACCAAAATAGGTGAGACGAAGTCTGGCCATTCT
>NW_006922233.1:39944-41758 GCF_000298275.1 Orycteropus afer afer | reverse complement strand
GTGTTCTTCCCTTTTGGTTTTCAGACTCCAGGTCTTTGCACATTTTGTTCTAGTAATTGGCTTTGTCTACTTGAGCTGCTCTTTGAAATCTTCTTGTCAGTCCTTTTACCTTTTCATTTCTTCCATTTGCTTTAGCTATTCTCCACTTAAGGGCAAGGTTCAGAGTCTTCTGTCATCCACTTTGGTCTTCTCTTCTTTTCTTGTCTTTTTAGTGATCTCTTGCTTTCTTCATGGATCATTGTCTTGATATCTTCCCATAATTCATCTGGCTTTCAGTCGTTGGTGTTCAGAAGAAAGCATAAGTAGAAATAAATACTTCTTCCTGAGAGGGGGTAAATAGCTAAGTAGTAGAATTTTATGGCAATCAAAGTGGCCACTTATGTTTTATGATCATACAATTGAAGAGAAGCCAATTATCTCAGTTTGATTCTTTTCAATAACTTTCAGTTGTTAAAGTCCATACAAAGAAATAAGCACACAAATGTGAATTGCTGAGTTTATCCAGGTGAACAAGATCAAACTGCTTTTATATTAGAGCATAGATAATTTATGTTATTTTCAATGCAGTGATTGAAATAATGGATGATTTATTTTAAGAAGGGAAAACAGTGAAGTGTAATTTAATGACTGATGCTAATTATTAGTTAAATTTTTCGGAGTTCTGGTAGCATAGCACGTAAGGCACTGACTACTAACCAGAAGGCTGGCGGTTCAAACCCACCAGCCACTCCTAGGGAGGAAGGTTAGGCAATCTACTTCCATAGTGGTACCGCCTCAGAAATGCAAGGAGGGGTTGCTGAGTTGGGTCTGACTTGATGGCACATAAAAACAACAATCTATACTGAAGCCATGTTATAGATTACTGACTAAAAAACACTAGAGGGAAACAATATAATAAAACAGTTCTCTATAGTATATCTTATATTGCAATATAAACCCTAAATTGCCAATTTTCCTTCCACTTCTCATATACGCACCATCAAACTTCATCACTTTTTTGAGACATATAAATGATGCATCTGTTGGATCAAATACCCGGAATGCCCTTGTGTCCTCTGGGTCAAAATATATTTATTTTCCATAGTAATTACCTCTAAATCTTGCAAAATTCAAAGAGAGAAGGACTGTATATTGTTTACTAGATGCAAAGTGAGTAATCCAGATCACACTCTTATAGATCTGAGACTCTTATTCTGCCAACTGCTTGGTTTAGTGTTGGCTGACAGCTCTCAGATGAATCTCTTGCTTGACACTACCTTCAGGTGAAGAAAGCCACTTCAGCCAAATTCAGAGCGCTTTCTTGAAAATTCCAATGACTTGCCAATGTGAGGAGAAGTGGTCTGGGTTTATCCTAATAAGAGCAAGTTTGGACGGCTATCCCAGTTCTAGAGCTTCTCTTCATCCGAGTTAAAACAATGATGAGATCTTTTTTCAACTACATTATAGTCCAATTTCTCCTTTTGCTTGACATTACCTATTCTATTATCTCAAAATTTATTATTATTATTATTTTAAGGTATGTTAACATTTAATTAATTTTCAATAACCTGCTTTTGCTCCTTTGATAAAGATTCATTAGCAATATTTGAGTGAGACTATTTCTACCCCCATTCTGTTCCATATACATTTGTTGTTGTTGTTGTTGTTATATGCCGTTGAGTCGGCCCTGACTCATAGCGACCCCTCCATGGGTTTCCGAGGCAGTATCACTACGGAAATAGGATTGCCCAACCTTCCTTCCGAGGAGTGGCTGGTGGGTTTGAACCGCCAGCCTTCTGGTTAGCAGTCAAGAGCCTTAGGCACTATGCTACCAG
>NW_006922233.1:33023-39844 GCF_000298275.1 Orycteropus afer afer | reverse complement strand
TGAACCGCCAGCCTTCTGGTTAGCAGTCAAGAGCCTTAGGCACTATGCTACCAGAGCTCCTTCCATATACATATTTGTCTGTTTTTCACCAATATCATGCTCTCTTTATCAATATAGCTTCATACTTAAAACCACTATAGTTAAATCTTAAAGTTAGGTACTTTCAGTCTTCCGACTCTGTTCTTCTTCACTAAGTGTTGGCTATTGTCTTTTGCTTTTCTATATAAAATTTATGATCACTTTATGGATATCAAGAAAATAATTTGTTGTAATTTTTTATTAGAATTATATTGACTCTTTAGATTATTTTGTAAAACATTGACATCATGATAATATTGTTTTCTGTCTGTGATTCTGGGATATCTCTCCATCTTTTAGATATTTTGACTTTTTTTTTTTTTTAATCCAAATGTTGTAGCTTTCCTCACATAAATCTCACTTAAATTTTAATTTTCAGTTTCGCCCATAAATTTATTAAATACAGATCTCCATCTCAAAGACTGCTTTAAGATAATCAGATCTGTTACTGTTGATTAAAAGACTACTCCAGTAAAGACAACTCCAAATTAGGATTTTATAATTGGTTCACCCAATGCCTGCTGGCCATAAGGTCCTCATACATTGGACATTCAGTAGTGGCTAAGACTTGCCCTAGTGGTGACCTTAGAAAATGGATGAGAAAGTAGTGTCTGTGAGTGTTAAATATATTAGGCATTTGAGAATATATGCTATATGATAATTATATGACATTGGATGTTTAAGCAATTGATGATTTGGGAAACACATTTTAAAACTTATGCTAATAAATCATGAATTAAAATTTAAGTTTCAAAACTAGAATATTTTGGAGTTCTGGGAAAATGGTGGAATAGGCAGACAAACTACATAGATCTTCTTCAACAAATAAAAAAGGAACAAATTAACACAGATAATGAAGATAATCCTGGAGCCCTGAGCTTTGAAAGGTGGGATATAGAAGTGGACTAAACTCCAACTAGTTGAAGAACCTTTATGAAAACTGTGAAAACTGTGACATGTGGAGCTATGGACTGTCAGCGATCCTGAGGGCACAAACAGTTTGGATATTGCTAAGTGGTGTTAGGACCTAAGAATTAGCCTAAAAGTTGGCCCTGCTAGCCAGGGGCTGCATGGAAGACTGTGCTGGTAACTGGAGAATAAAAGAGGAAACAATGAAGAAGGAGACAAATTGAGCTGTGGAATTTTGGCTGTCTGGGGGACACAGCCATTTTGAATGTTTACAGGTGGTTCGACCATTTTAGATATTTAAAGTGGCAGTGTTCTCTCAGATTCCAAGGAGCTAATAATAAGCTTTAATTGCTGGGGAACACAAGAAAATACTGGACACTGAGGACTTGAAAGGTGTGATAGTCTCTTTATTACTCTTATACCCCACACCCTCTTGGTGAATGGAGGTGCAGCCATCCCACACTCCCACCACCTTCTTGGATGACGCAAATTCCATTCCAGTCTGTGTGCTCTGATGGAGCCTTAGTGCCCTGCCCCACCCCACCCAGATTTATTATTTTTTGTTTGTTTGTTTTTGTCTCTTTTAAAAATATTTATTTATTTTTGTCCTTTTCATTAGTATTTTTTCTTTTTCCATTTGCAGATTCTACTTTTCAGCTTTTTCTCTCTTCCCATTTCCTGGTTCCCATTTTTTTCTTTCTTTTGGTTTTCCCCATTCCTTTTTTTTCCCCCATTACATTTTTCCCATGTTTTTCTTCATTATTCACCTACTCTACTTCTTTACTCTTATTTCTCTTTTTCCAGATATTGTTTTTTTTTTTCTTCTTCTTATTTTTCAATTCATATATATATATATTTTTCTTTCTAAAGCACTTCTTTAATATTTTCTCTCACTTATTGCTTTACTTCTTTATTTATTCTTTTTGGTGATTTTTCTGTGTGTTTATGTGGTGTGTATTTTTTGTTCTTTTGCTTTTACTTTTCATATGTTTTTTCAATTGTTGTTTTTGTATAACTGAGTGGAAGATAGCAAACATGCCAATATGACCCAACCATGCCCACAACTCCAGCAGTTCCACTTACTAAGTGGAAGCCATCACTTCCTTCTACACCAACTAGCAAATGATACACAACCACCAATAAAAGCCTGGCTTAATTCTAACTATAATATAAACTGCTCTTCACAAACAATTAACATAGATCTGTGCAGCCACTCTCATTCTCTATCACACCCACCAGGAGACAGGTGGTGAATGCATAAGTGCTATCAACTTCCAAATAGAGGAGCACAGTATCCTGCTTACTCAGATATATTGATAAACTATAGTAATAATAATAAAATTAATAACAATATTTGACAAATGACTCCAACATACAATTACTAATTAAATATAAATACAACAATGTCACAATGTCTCAGAGACAACAGACTATCACAGTCCACACAAAGCAGGAAGATAAAGCAGTTGAAAAAAAGAGCAGGATACAGACCCAGAACATATCCCTGAGGAAGAAGCTGCATTGGAACCCCCTGATAAGGAATTAGAAATAATTACATTTAGGAATCTTCAAAGGATTGAGAGACAGATCAAGGAAAACACTGACAAAATTAAGGAAAATACAGACAAATTCCTAGAACAATTTTGGAAGAAAATATAAGAAGAAAATGACAATAAATGAAAAATGAGAAATGATACAAAGTCTACAGATAGTAATCCAGAAGATTAATACCAAATTTTCAGAAATAGATAACACATTGAAAAGGTAAAATATAGAATCAAATCAATAAAAGGCAGAATTAATGAGATTAATACTGAATATTGCTTTGGAAAGGATCAATCAGAAAAATAAAAGATCAAAACAAATTGAAGAAAGCCTAAGATTCATGTGGGATTCCATCAAAAGGAATAACCTATGTGTGATTGGAATTCCAGAACAGAAAGAAAAAAAAGAAAACCACAGAGTAAATTGTCCAAGTTTTGTTAGAAGAGAACTTCCCTGATAAGATAACAGATGAGACTATATCCATTCAGGAAATCCAATGAACCAAAAACAGGTTTGCACCCCAAAAGAAAATCACAAAGACATATCATCAAACTCACAAAAACCAAAGACAAAGAAAGAATTGTGAAAGCAGGACAGAAAAATGCAAAGTTATATACAAAAGGCAACCTGTAAGACTAAGCTTTGATTTCCCAGCAAAAACCATGCAGGTGAGAAGGCAATGGGATAGTATATATAACACCCTGAAAAAGAAATATTACCAAGAATTATATACTCAGCAAAATTTTTCCTCAAATATATGGTGAAATTAGGAGATTTCCAGATAAACAGAAATTAAGGGAATTTGTTACAAATAGATCAACCTTACAAAAGATACTAAAGGGAGTCCTTTGGACAGAGAACCAATAATAGCAAACAACAACAGACCATTAATACACATGATCACATAACCAAGAAACCAGCAGTTATGGGAGTATCCAAAGTAAAGTGAACTTACAAGATTGTAAACAGGGAACCAGAGACATCAATTGGCAAATGAGGACAACTCCAAAATACAAAAAAAAAAAAAATAATAAGACAGCAAATATAGTGTAGTTACACAACTTCCAATTGGTGAGGAAGCCAAGAGAGTTGCAGGATAGAATGGACTATTCTAAACTTGGGGAGAAAATTATAAATCACAGGATGTAGTAGTTAAAGTTGTATGGCAACTTGGTTGGGTGTGGTTGAATGGCTGGACAGTGGGTGGTAGTTATTCCCCATGATGAGACTAACAATCAACTCCATGTGGGATCTACCGCAAGCAGCTGAGTAGATGCTTGAGGGATGTGTTCTGCTTTCTGTATATAAGCAGCAGCTTTGGGAATAGTCTGTAGCTAATAGCATGCCTGATCCCTGCATGCAGCCATGTCAGTGTTCAGTAGCCTGCCATGCTCTGCTGACCTTCAAACCTTCATTGGACTTGGATTAATGGCCTGCTGTGTGGTTTGGTAACATCAGGACTGTGCCTTTTTACTTGTCAACCTTTGGCTTGTCAGTATCAGCAGCCAGCAGCTTCCTGAGTGAAGAAAAGCCTCTAGCTTCAGTGGGCCTGGAGCAGGAGGCAGAGCTGAAACCACAGTTGAGGGGCTTTCACCCAGCCACTAGAACCCAGCACTTTGAAGTTGGACTTAAAGCCTCCAAACTGTGAGATACTAAACCTTGTTTGTTTAAGCCATCCCTTTTGTGGTCTATTCCTGTCAGAGCAGTACTAGGTAACCAGAACACAGAGGAAACTCAAAGAAAAACAATAAAACTTCACATTATAATAAAAAAGAGGACAGGCACAAATATTTAGCAAATACTAAAACAACAGCAATGAACATAATAAACATAACAAGCTCAGCACAGAAAATTATATGGAACAAAGAAATCAGGAACACCACAAAAATACACATAACATAATGACAGCAAAAAATTCATTTTTGTTAATGAAATATTGTCAATATTTAGACTGAATGTCAATGGATTAAATGCACCACTGAAGAGATGGAGATTTGTAGAATGGGTAAGAAAACCTAACCCATCAATATGCTATCTACAAAACACACACTGAGAGACAAAGACAAAAATAGACTAAAAATCAAGGATGAGAAAAGATATATAAAGCAAATGGCAACCAAAAAGAACAGGAGTGACAATATTAATTTCTGATAAATTGAATTTAAGACAAAAACCACCATACAAGACAACAAAGGTCATTGTATAATTATTAAAGAACACAAAGATATAATGATAATAAATATCTATGGACCCAATTAAAGAGAGTCAAAGTACATAAATCAGACGTTAACAGAAATGAAAAGACAAATAGATGACTCCACCATCATAGTAGGAAAATTTAATACACCACTTTCAATGAAAGATAGAACAACTGGAAAGAAACTCAACAAAGATGCAGAAGAGCAAAACAATACAATCCACCAACTTGACCTTATAGATAACTTCAGAGCACTTCACTGAACAACAGCACAATATACATTCTTTTCCAGTGCACATGGAACATTCTTCATGATAGGCTGTATGTTAGGCCATAGAGCAAGAATTAATAAATTTAAAAACATTGAAATGCTGCAAAGCATCTTCTCAGATCATAATACTATGAAATGAGAAATCAAAAATAAGAAGATCAACAGAAAAAAATTAAATATATGAAAACTGAACAACATCCTCCCTAAGAATGACTGAGTAATAGAAGAAGTAAAAATTGAAATAAAAAAAATTCCTTGAATCAAATGAAAATGAAACACAACATACCAAAATCTATGGGACACAGCAAAAGCAGTGATCAGCGACCAATGTATAGCAACAAATGCACACATCAAAAAAGGATACAGAGCTATCAAAAAATAATACAGAGCCAAAATCAACACCTTAACTCAACATCTACAGCAATTAGAAAAAGAAGAGCAAGAAAAGATTATAGTCATCAGAAGAAAGGAAATGATAAACATTTGAGTAGAAATAAATGAAACAGAAAATAGAAAACAGAGAAAATCAAAAAGAATAAAAGTTGTTTTTTTGAAATAATTCATAAAGTTGACAAACAACTGGCAAATTTCACAAAGGGAAAGAGGAAGGGAATAAAAATAACATGAATAAGAAATGAATATGGTGACATCACAACAGAACCAATTGAAAAAACAAAACAAAACAAAAAAACATAATATCAAGATTCTATGATGAACTTTACCCTAATAAATTTGAAAATCTAGAAGAAATGGACAGATTTCTAAAAACACACTACTTACCTAAACTAACACAGACTGATGCAGAAAATATGAACAAACCCATAACAAAAGAAGAAATTGAACAGGTCATAGAAAAATTACCAACAAAAACGTCCTGGCCCAGATGATTTCACCAGAAATTCTAGCAAATAGTCAGAGAAGAGCTGACACCAATCCTACACAATTATACCAGAACACAGAAAATGACAGAATTTTCCCAAATTCATTTCATGAAGCAAGAATAATTGTGATACCAAAACCAGGCAAAGACATCACTCAAAAGGAAAACTGCAGACCAATATCCCTTATGAATATAGATGAATATATATTCAAAAATCTTTAACAAAATCCTTGTCAATACACTCCAACAACATGTCAAAAAAGTAACATATTATAACCAAGTGGAGGTCTTATCAGGTATGTCAGGATGGTTAGATATTACAAAAACAATCAATGTAATCCATCACATAAACAAAACAAAGTAAAAGAGCCAGATGGTCATATCAATTGATGTAGAAAAATAATCTGATAAAATCCAACACCCAATCCTGATCAATACTTTCAGAAAAATAGGAAGAGAAGAGACATTCCTCAACAGAATAAAGGACATACACGAAAAACCAACAGCCAACATTATTGTCAATGAAGAGAGACTGAAACCATTCCCCTTGAGAACAAGAACCAGGCAAGGATGCCCTCTATCACCACTTCTATTTAACATTGTACTGGAAGTCCTAGCCATAGCAATAAGGAAAGAAGGGGAAATCAAATGCATCCAAATTGGTAAGGAAGAAGTCAAACCATCCCTGTTTGGTAATAATATGATCCTATACCTAGAAAACCCAAGTGACTCAGTCAAAAATCTACAGGAACCAATTGAGAGATTTATCATAGTGGCAGGCTACAAGGTCAACACGCAAAAATCAGTTGGATTCCTCTGTACCAGTGCTGAAAAAGAAATAAGGAAATCAATACCATTTACTATGTTGTTCTTGTTGTTATTTGCCATTGAGTCAGATGTGACTCATAGCGACCCCTCCTTGGGTTTCTGAGGCAGTATCA
>NW_006922233.1:15106-20108 GCF_000298275.1 Orycteropus afer afer | reverse complement strand
GCAACGTCACATCACCCCATTCCTTGATCCTGCCCCTTTCCTTTACCATATATAAGTATTTGTTTGAAATTCAATAAACGAGACTTGATCAAGCTTTCAACTTGTCTCCATTCTTCGTGTCTCTTGTCCCCTCCATTTCCACCCCCTCCTCCAGGTCCTAGGTTGACTGTCCCGTGGGACGGGACATGTATATATTTTTGGCAACAACATATCTAACATAGAACTTATGTCCAAAGTTTGTAGAAAACTCCAACACCTCATCAACAAAAAGAGAAACAATCTAATTAAACAATGGACAGAAAACATGAATACACACTTCACCAAAGAGGATATTCAGGCAGCCAACAAACACATAAGAAATGTTCATGATCATAAGCCATTAACTCTAAACCAAATTCACTGCCGTCGAGTCGGATCCATTAGAGAGATGCAAATCATAACAACAATGAGATACCATCTTGCCCCACCACTAGTAGCAAAATTCACCAAACAGAAAATAACAAATTATTGGGAGGATGTGGAGAGATTGAGACTCTCATCCACAGCTCATGGGAGTGTCAAATGATAAAACCACTGTGGAAAACAGTATGAAGATTCCTTAAAACGTTGGAGTTAGAAATACCATTTAACCCAGTAATTCCATTACTAGGTATTACATCCTAAAAAACCGAAAGCCAGAATAAGAACACTTATATGCACACCCATGTTCATCGCAGCACTATTTACTCCAGCACAAAAAGGAAACAACCTAGGTGCCCATTAATAGAAGGATGGATTACCAAACTATGGTACATATACACAATGGAACTATGCAACCTTAAAGAATAATGTAGAGTCTGCAAAACACCACTTAACATGGATTAACTTGGAAGACATTATGCTGAGTAAAATAAGTCAATCACAGAAGGACAAACATTGTGCTAGTCTGTTATTGTAAGATGTCAAGGAAAGGTTTTTATATGGAAGGAAACTTTCTTTGTTGGTTACCAGCAGTGAGAGGTGAGGGGAAGAAATACTGCTAGATACGTAGATATAAGTATTGATTTGATGAAGGGAAGGGCAATGTACCAAAATGAATGATCAATACAATAGCTTGGAGAATGAGGAAGACACAGAGAGATGCATGGGAGGTACAGACAACAAAGATGAATCCATTTTCACATGAAGTACTGCACTGTCAGTGGTGTCAAACATTGATCTCTGTCTGAGGATCGATGGGTGAATAGGCTGAAAGATTAGCATGTCTATGCTGGGAGGAGTTTGCCCATGACAATGTATAGGGTTAAGAGACAATATTTCTCCAAGTGTATTTGTATGTTCCATAAAAATTCCCAAGTATATAGTAGAGCTGACAAGAAGCAAGTTAGTAGTCAGACCTGTGGGCATGGAAACATGGTCACAGAGGACATCAAGCTCAACTGGCATAACATACTACACAAAATCATTGTTATACATCCTACTTTGATGAGTAGTAACTGGGATCTTAAAAGCTTGCAAGTGGTCATCTAGATACAATGATGGATCTCTCCTCATCCAGAGCAGGGAAGAATGAAGAAAACCAAAGACGCATTGAAACAATTATTCCAAGGGACTGGAAGACCATGTGATCCTCAGCCCAAAAGATTATAAAACCAGAAGAACTAGATGGTGCCCCACTACCATTGCCCACCAGTCGGAGAGAGATCTATGTAGGAGATCCTGGATAGGATTGGAGAACAATATGGAACAAAACTCAAAATCATTAAAAAAAAGAAAAGAAAAGGACTAGGTTTTTTTTGGTGGTCTAATAAAGCCTGTTAGGCTACAGCTCCTAGCAACCCTTCAGGTCTCAAATTATGCACACTCCTGTGGTTTCAAGCTAAACAACAGAAACTCATATAAGCTGAACATTTAAATTAGCTAGATACACTACTTGGAGAGATTAATCATGGGAGAATAGAAGGACTGTGTATGCACAGGGAAACAGCTCAGGAGCAGGAGTGCATGTGATGGAAGTACACAGGGAAGAGGTAACTATGGGGGAAAATGGGAAGAGAGCCATTGCATTGTGGGATATTGCTGTCAATGTCATGAGACAAAGTGTATGTGAACTGCTGTATGGAAAATGAAATTTCTCTGTAAATTTTCACATACATTACAAGAAAAAAAAAAAAAAAAAAACTAGACTCTTTCCTTAGAAGATTATAGAAACACTCTCATCCCTTGCATAAGGATACTATTTTATCATAAGAGTAGCATTCCTCCAGAAGTTTTAAATTCTCCACCTAGATGTATTCTGTGCCTGATCAAAGCAAGGTTTGAAAGGACTGAGAGGCTAAGTTTGTGATAGACCATTTGACTTGATGCATGTGAAAACATTGACTCCCATATTCTTTTGAATCCTTATCTTCCTCTTCAATGTTAAAAGCTAGTAGCAGCACTTTTTTTGCAGAAAGTGTGACATCTCTGCCTTGAAAGGCAATACATTTGTGCCTTATAATCTACCCCCTTTTCCTCTCTTGGCTAGCAAACTAATAACTATAGATGTGTCAAAACATAACCCAATCAGGGAAGTTTTGAATTTGCTAAGACAGTAAAGCACAATATTCCATAGGAGTTATAGAACATATCCATTATTTATAAGTAGGAGCAAAGAAATATTGTGTGAGACCAGATTCTGTAGATACTAGATGAAACATTGCCCCCCCAAAAAAAATAATAAATAATAATAATATTTTAAAATGGAGGAGGTTTATCGACATGGAAATATTCTCTGGTGATTTAGGATTTAATACTTTTGGGAGGACCCCATGGGATGATGCTAACATGCTAATATGATGGGTATTGGAAGAGTGGAGAGAGTCTTTACCCAAAGTAACTGCAGCAGAAATACAAGAACAGCTATAAAAGAGATCTTAAGAGTCAAATGGCTCACAGAAGTGAGTCTGTTGCAGTGAATAATTATACAAAGCCATAAAACACAACAGCTTACCATCTTCCTTAAGAAGGCTTAGAGGACACTCCATTACCAAAGGCGTAAGAAAATATTTGTAAGATGGGTGCCACTGTCATCAAGAAACTCAATAGTGGCTGCTTTCTGTAGATCAGTAACAATGATAGATGTTGTTAGAAAAACAAGTCTGCTGATAACAATGAGATGATATAATTTCAAATTACTAGAGGTCAGGTGGTGGCACTTAAAATCTATGTGGTCCTATTTAACCTAAATAACTTCAAGATTGGATTTACAGTGAGAGAAACCTGGCTCACAGAAAACTATGGAGCTGGATTACAACATATAGATGCTATTAAAGAAACAAAAGACTGAAAAACAAGGGTACTGATCAACCTAGATGTTTAAAAACAATCAATTGCCAGTGCTCAGGAGGCAAATGAGCAACACAGATTTAAAATTCTTGCCCAGTTCTGGACCTGAGTTTATTAATTGGACATTAAACCCACAGAATGAAGAATAGAAATGGTAAACCTAAATAAGGACCCCAAAACACCATCCAAGTAGATTTAGTAATGATTCTTCCAGTACTTCTTCATGAATATCTATGGCAATTTCCTTAAATAACAATATACTGAAGGAAGGGGATGCTTAAACATTTTGAGAGTTATTGGAAATAAGGTATGAATTAGTAGGACCTGAAGGGTTATCCTAGTATTCCTGTTAGTGTGAGGGTTTGGAACAGCAGATAAAAAATGAAGTCCGGATCCAGATCCAGCTGCAGATGGGTTCACTGGGTCTTTGAATCCATCTATTAGTCATTTATCCAATCCCCCTATATATAATTATACTTGGTGGTTGACAAATGAAATAATAACTGAGGATAAAAATCAGCACAAAGTTGATCCCTATGAGGTGAGGTGAATATCTTTCCATTCTGCAGTGTCTCCACCATTTCTGATACCAGGTGTCTTCTCCTAGGACACTTTTTATTGGGTTAAATGATTGCTTGCAATAGTCACAGAAAACTCATGGTAACACAGTATCAAAACAATTTTAATATAACATAGAAGAATATAAACAGAAGATACAGAAATATTTGAAGTTATGCCTAAGGAAAGGTTCAGGAGGGATCCCAGAATAGGACCTCGGCATCTTAAGGGGACCTATGTAATATTTCAAAACAGAACCACTTAAAATTCCTGGAAAACTGATATTCATTATCAACCATTAGGGCTCTTTCAAAGAATAAACACAATGATGTCACTTGAAGGGCTCAGCTACCAGTAACTCCTCTAAGCTGGCTCCTGGCTCTCCCTGGCCAGCTCCAAGACAATTCTCTGAAGGTGCCTCTCAGTGTGCTTCCCCCTGCTTGGGTTGCACCAATGAGAGTATTATAGAGCTGGGCTGGAGTTTGACCTTTATGCTCTGCTGTCACCTTCTGGGTCTGTTCTGATACCATTCAGAGTTCTGATACTCCACCTGTTGTTTTGTGCAGCCGAGTTGAACCAGACTCATAGCTACCCCTCCTTGAGTTTTCCAGGCAGTATCACTATAGAAGTAGATTGTCCCATCTTCTTTCTGAGGAGTGGCTGGTGGGTTTGAATGACCAGCCTTCTGGTTAGCAGTCAAGTGCCTTAGGCACTATGCTACCAGAGCTCCTGGTACTCCACCTAGTCTGGCACCATTTCAGTTGCTGTTGCCTCCATCACCACTTCAAATTTACCAGTCTGGAAGGCCATAGCATAGGACCACACTTCTCTCCTGGCTTTCATTGATCAGGAAATGCCATCCATGTCTCAGTGTTCTAATATTTTTATCAGTTAGGAATCAGGAACACCAGCCAATCTGTGTAAAGATCAATTACTAGGTGCCCCTCTCCATGGCCAGTCCTGGTAAAGGTCAGACCAGGGGGCTCTTCAAGCCAATCTGTGTAAATGTCAACTACTGTGTGGGCCCCCAGTCAACTCAGGTAAAGGTCAGCTTCGGGGTCAAGTTACCTAGCCAATCCCAGCAAAGGTCAATTACTGGAAGGCGCTCAGAATCTAGGACGGAAAAAAAAAAAAAAAA
>NW_006922233.1:8969-14613 GCF_000298275.1 Orycteropus afer afer | reverse complement strand
ATATATATATATATATATATGCTGTAAATAAATCCATGAATATAGCAAAGCAGAGAGCAAAGTTATGAAAATGTCTTAAGTATAACCTAACACCTTGTGGGAATGATTCCTAGGTCTAGGGGATCAAAATGTCTTTGGGAACATCAAGGTCAACTGCCACAACAAATACTACAAAGAAAATGTTCTACAACCAACTTTGCTGAATACTGTCTGAGGCCTTAAAAGCTTTTCAGTGGCCATCAAAGTTGCAAATATTGGTTTCTCCTCTTCCTTAACAAAAAAGGGTGAAGAAAATCAAATACGCATGGAAATAATTAGTCCAAAGGACTAATGGACCTCACAAACCTCAACTTCTACCACTTTGAGACCAGAAGAAGTATATGCTAGCCAATAGCTATCACTGTTGACCACTCTGATAGGGATTACAATAGAAGGACTTTGTTGGAGTGGGATGAAAATGTGGAACAAAACTCAGTATCATAAGAAAGACCAGGCTTGTTGGTTGGATAGAGACTGGTGGAACCCCTAAACCTATGGTCCTTAGTCACCCTTCAAACTTGATACTGAACTTTTATACCCATGGCACAACATTCAGTAAAAAAAAAAGACAGGTCTATACAATGAACAATAACACCACGGAGGTATGTAATCCTTAGAATCTCAATGATTCACAATCAAAAGGGCAACGTTTGCCCAGAGACAAAGTTCAGAATGCAGGAAGGGATAAGAAAGAAAGATGAGGAAGGAAAGGGGGAAAAGGCTTGTGAAAAAACCTTGTGAGGGCTCCAGTCAATGTCAGGAAACAAAATGTGTGTATGAATTGAATAGAAAACTGATTTGCTCTGTAAACTTTCACCTAAATCATAATAAAGAAGTTTTTTTAAGAAAAGCCTGAAAGATTCAAGGTTGGTACCCCCTATCATATTCCCAGTTATTTTATCAACATTTTATTCACAATAAACACTTCTTAGAAGATGACAGTGGATTACCATAAACATGTTCAAATAGTTTCCTAGTGGTAGCTACTCTGGCAGACACAACATCTGCAATAACACGTAACTACAGCCTCGGGCACATACAATGCATTCATTGATCTGGAAAATGTATTATTATCCATCATATTAAGAAAATGAATCAGAGGTAGTTTGCATTCACTTTGAATGGACAATGATATATATTTATAGCCTTGTTTCACTGCTATGTTAACTTGTTTCTGCTTTCCGTTATAATATTATCTAAAGGGAATTGGAATTTGGTCATCCCATGGAACATCATTCATTGATTTTATTGCACTGTATCATTGTACTCACGTTAATCTGACAAGATAGTAAAAAAGTGACAGTATCATGGAGGCCTTGGTAATGAAAATCGCTTCCAGGGAGTGGAAAATAAGCTCTATAAAATTTCAGGGGCCTGCCACGTCAGTGAAGGTTGCAGAGGCCTATGATACACACATATATGTGAAAAAAGCAAATGATTGCATCTCATCTTGTTCCACCAATAGGAAGTAATCACAACATCCACCTATCAGACTTCTTTGGGTTCCGATATATTCCAGACTTAAGCATATAATTCTGACCCATATACCAGGTGACTTGAAAGGCTGATGGAGAGAATATAAGCTACATAAACAAGTGGACCAAAACCCTTTCTCATTTTCCATAAAATTATTTTACTTACACCTCTCTCTTAGTTCACACTTATGGTGTATACAATGTAATTTATTACTAGCACATAAACAAAGGAGAAAAGTAAGCTTCTTTTACAGGTGAATTTAGCAAGTTATGTGTACAGACAAAACTGAATTTCAGATGAACTGCAATACCACATAGAGTTGTCATTGAATGATAGCAGTGAGGGAAAAACCTCTCATCTGGGCAAAACTTCTGATGCACCCTATCATCTTTTGTGTGTGTGTGTTTTGTTTTGGTAGAAGGAGAAATGGCTCAAAGAAAAAATATATAGTTTTTTTTTTTTTTTTAATTTTAAAGTAAAGGGAGTAATTGAACTCATTGGAGATCCCGGATAGAATAGGTGGGTGTGTCGGGGGGTGGGGATGTACAACAAAATTAAAAACCATGAAAACAATCAGCATTATTGGTCAGATAGAGACTGTGAAACTCCCAAAACTATGGACCCTAGTCACTCTCCAGGCCAGGAATTGAACTCACTCTGGCTTAACTCTCAACCAAACAATAGACAGGACTTGGAGCTGAACAATTACACCAGGAAGTTGCACTCCTTATTACAATCAACCAAGGGAAGTTAGAAGGGCAACATCTGCACCGGGAGAAAATTAAAGAGGTAGGAATATATAGGCAAGAAGGATATAGGGAAAGGGTAATTACAGGGAAGAAGTGGGAAGAGGACAGTTACATTGTTGTTGTTGTTGTTGTTAGGTGCCATGGAGTCATCTTCGACTCATAGCGAATGTGTATAAACTGTTTAATGTAAAACTAATTTGCTATGTAAAATTTCATCCAATCATAATAAGAAATTGTTTTAAAACAGTGAAGGAAATGCCAGATTTCTATGATAATCTCAGGGCAAGACTGGGCAATCTACTTCCATTACTTCCATAGAGTTACTGCCTTGGAAACGCAAGGAGAAGTCACTATGAGTCAGGATCAACTCAATGGCAGTAAGTTTATTTACACACACACACACACACACACACACACACACTGCTAGTTTTAATGTAGTAAGACATAGAAATGGAATAAAATCAAATCAAGTACCTTAACTTTCAAAATCGACAATTTCACATATCAAATCTTTGTCATCAAAACTTGTCTTGTATTCCCATTCCTTTAGAAGTCACTCATACACTTTCAACAAATACAAAATAACTTTCCTGCCCCAAATTTGCATCACTGGCTGTATAGTTAATTTTTTCCACAAAGGCATTATTTTTTTCCAGACTAAAAAGAGGACATGCACTGAGGGATATCATTGTTGATGTCAGATAGATCTTGGCTCAAAGCAAAGAATACCAGAAAGATGTTTACTTGTGTTTTATTAATTATGCAAAAACATTTGACTTCGTGGATCATAACAAATTATGGGTAACATTGAGAAGAATGGGAATTCCAGAACACTTAATTGTACTCCTGAGGAAACTGTACATAGACCAGGAGGCTGCCATTCAAAGAAAACTAAGGGACACTGCATGGTTTAAAATCAAGAGGGGAGTGTGTTGGGGTTGTATCCTTTCACCATACTTATTCAATCTGTACACTGAGCAAATAATCTGAGAATCTGGACTATATGAAGAAAAACATGGTGTCAAGATTGGAGGAAAAATCTTTAACAACCTACAATAAGCTGATAATATTAACTTTACTTGCTGAAAATGAGGATAATTTGAAGCTCTTTCTGATGAACTTTGAAGAAAACAGTCTGCAGTATGGATTACATTTCAATATAAAGAAAACAAAAGTCCTCACAACTGTTCCAATAAGCAGCATTGCAACAGATGGAGAAAAGATTGAAGTTGTCATAGACTTCACATCGCTTGGTTCTACAGTTGATGACAATGAAAGCAGCAGTCAGGACATCAGATGATGTATAGCACTGAGAAAATCAGCTGCAAAGGACCTCTTTCAAGTGCTGAAGAACAAAGATGTCTCCTTGAGGATGAGAGTGAGCCTGACAAAAGCCATGATATTTTCCATTTCCTCATATGAATGTGAGAGCTGGAGAAGAATAAGGAAGACCAAAGAAAAGTTCATGCTTTTGAATTGTGCTGCTGGTGAAGAATACTGAAAGTACCATGGACTGCTAAATGATCTAACAAATCTAGCCTGGAGGAAGTGCAGCCAGAATATTCCTTGTTAGTGAGAATGGCCAGACTTCATCTCACTTACTTTGGTCATGTTGTCAGAAGGGACCATTCCCTGGAGAAGGATGTCATGCTACAAATCCACAGAATATTCCTGAATTTTCCCAGGATGTCCACTTATATATTGGAAACAGGCCACACCTAAGGAAACTCCCTTTCAATTGATTGGCCATTCAAAGCATATATATCAGCTCTCATCATGGGAACAACTAATCACAATTGCTTAAACCACTCAGAATCATGGTCCAGCAAGTTGACACACATCCCCAGCTAACACAGTAACATTTTAGAAGAGTCTAGGAAAAAATACAAGATGGTGACTGGTAAGTACTCAATGCCGTTGAGTTGGATCTGACTCATAACGACCCCTCCTTGTGTATCTGAGGTGGTATGACCACGAAGTAGATTGCTCAACCTTCCTTCTGAGGAGTGGCTGGAGGGTTTGAACTGCCAGCCTTCTGGTTAGCAGGCAAATGCCTTAGGCACTATGCTACCAGAGCTCCTGACTGGTAAAAAAGGATGCGTGAAATTGATTTTATCAAATGGATACATTTTTTAGAAATTACAAGGTCTTGAACTAAGCTTTTAAGTATAGTATACACTAGCTACCTCTGACTAAATTTAAGTTAAATAAAATATAAAACTTTGTTCAGCAGCTGGAATAGACACATTTCAAATGTTCAATAATCACATGATTATAGTGAGTAACATATTACACAGCACAGATAGAGAATAGAGCTTTCAATGTAGAAATTTCCTTTGAACACTACTGGCATAAAATATAGCTGTGGTTGTGGAATGTTAAAGTTGAAGAAGGAGAAAATAGCAGGATATGAAAGACTCAAAAATATGAGGTAAGCATGCATATAATGATGAAAAATGAGATTCAGATAAAAATAATTTTTAAATTCATCTCCATTTTGTTTATTGGAAGTGTAAAACTGTTCCTTATGAAAAACAAGTATATATTCATTTAGTTAGGATGTAGGAAGTTTTTGTAACCAATAACAAAAATTAACATAAGTGATTAAAAAAATTAAAATGTGATTCTCTTCAATTTATTAATCTTAACACAGATATTATTGTGATAATTTTATCATGGCTGATAAGGTAACTTTACAATATAGATGCATATTTTTTAAAATATTTTATTTCATTGTTCTGTCACAGTCAGTATATAAAATTTCATTACTCATATCTGTATGCAAGATGGCTACTATATTTCCCATGATCATCTGTAACAAAACCCAGAGTTGTAAAACAAAGAAAGTGAAGGGGCTTCCATTTACTTTAAAAAATAAAAATGAAAGAAATATATGTGATGACCACTCATATTCCATTGGCAAACATTTGGTTACATATCCAATAGTATCTCAAAGGCCCTGGGTGTCACCAGCACTTGAATGTGTGGCTACTCACTGAATGGTTAGTTATTCAGATCCACCTAGAGACACCTTGGATGATATGTCGAAATCTGCTTTTGAAAAATCAGTCATTGAAAACCTTATGGAACACAGTTCTCTGACACACACAGGTTGCCATGAGTTGGAATTGGCTCAACAGCAAAATAAAATTAAAAACTCCATGATAAGACATGCAGTCTTTAGCTAAGTGGTCATATACCCACCTAAAAGGAAGAGTTTCTAAAATACAAGGGACAAAAATAATGTTGGAGGACAATTAGCATAATCTGCTATAGCACTAGATTAAGGATTGTTGTTGTTGTTGTTATTTGCCGTCGAGTCGGCCCCGACTCATAGCGACCCCTCCTTGGGTTTCCGAGGCAGTATCACTATGGAAGTA
>NW_006922233.1:7375-7808 GCF_000298275.1 Orycteropus afer afer | reverse complement strand
ATCTCATTAATTCTGTCTTCCATTACATCAATTCTACTCCTTTGCCCTTCCAATATGTTATCTATTTCTGACAATTTAGTATTAATCTTCTGGATTCTATCTGCAGATTTAGAATCATTTCTAATTTTTCATTTATTTTGTCATTTTATTCTTGTATTTTTCTTCCAAAATTCTTGTAAGGTTTTTTTTCTGTGTTTTTTTGGTCTGTCTCTCAATCATTTGAAGATACCTAAAGATAATTTTTTTGAATTCCTTATCAGAGAACTCCAATGATGCTTCTTCCTCAGGAATATGTTCTGGTTCTGTATCCTGCTACCTCGTCTCTACCACTCTATCCTGCTTCTTTGTGTGGACTGTGATGGTCTGTTGTCTCCAAGGCTTCGTGACATTGTTGTATTTAGATCTCTGTTAACTGTTTGTGAAGAGCAGCCAA
>NW_006922233.1:0-6653 GCF_000298275.1 Orycteropus afer afer | reverse complement strand
AATGGAGGACAGGGCAGGACACCCAGGCTCTGTCTGAGTACACAGACTTTGATGAATTTCCTGTGGTCCCAGAAGGTAGGTGGGAGTGGGGAATGGTCGCACTTCCATTCACCAAGCGGGTATGGGGTATAAGAGAACAAGAGGAATGTCATACCTTTTCAGTCTTGCAGGTCCGGAGGGTTCTTGGGGTTGCTAGAAAGCAGAACATGTTCTTAAGCCCCAGGAATCTGCGAGAGTGTTGTCTCTTTAAATATCCAAAATAGTCAAGCAGCTTTTAGATCTTCAAAAGGGCAGCAACTCCAGACTGGCAAAAGTCCACAGCTCAGCCTGCCTTTCTCTTCACCTTCTCCATTTATTCCTCAGCCATTGGAGCAGTCCTCCATGCTGTTCTTGGCTAGAAGGGCTGATTTTAGGTTAATTCTTAAGTCCTACAAGCACTCGGGAATCTCCAAGCTATCTGTGCTATCAGGATCCCTCAGGATTGCTGCCAGACCACAGCTTTCTATGTCTCCTTTTTTTTTTTCTATTTTCATGCAAATTCTTCTGCTAGTTGGGGTCTAGTACACTTCTATATCCTTCCCTTCAAGGCTCAGGGGTCCAGGATTATCTTCTGTGCCTGTGTTAACTGGTTTCCCTTTTCTTTGTTGAAGAGGGTCTGTGCAATCCTTCTGCCTAGTCCGCCATCTTCTATATCTTCTTTTGCTGAGCTTATTCTTATTGATTTTCCCCAATTGGTAACTTTTTTTTGTTTTTGTTTTTTTCCATGTAGCTTTCAGGATTGTTTCTTTGACTTTTGTTTTGTTGATTTTGATGATGATATGTCTTGGTGATATTTTTTGAGGATCTATTCTGTTTGAGGTTTGTTGGACTTCCTGAATGGATATATTTTCATGTTTTATTATATCAGGAAAGTTCTCTTCCAAGAAATCTTGGACAATTTTCTCAGTGTTTCTTTCTTTCTTTCTTTCTTTCTTTCTTTCTTTTTCTCTTCCTGTTCTGGAATTCCTGTTACATGTAGGTTATTCCTTTTGATGGTATCCCACATGAACCTTAGGGCTTCTTCATTTTGTTTTGATCTTTTCTCTGATTGATCCCTTTCCAAAGAAGTATTCAGGTATTTATCTTCAATTTAATTAATTCTGCCTTGCATTAATTTGATTCTAATCCTTTGTCATTTCAATGTGCTATCTATTTCTGAAAATTCAGTATTACTCTTCTGGATTTCTATCTGTAGATTTTGTATCATTTCTAATTATTCATTTATTTTGTCCTTTTGTTCTTGTATTTTCTTTCAAAGATGTTTTAGGGCTTTGTCTGTGTTTTCCTTAATTTTGTCAGTGTTTTCCTTGATCTGTCTCTCAATTCTTTGAATGTACCTCTTTTGGTTACCTAGTGCTACTCTGACAAGAACATACCACAAATAAGATGGACTTAACAAACAGGACTTTATTCTTAGAATTCTGGGCCTTTAAGTCCAAGTTCAAAGTGCTAGGCTCTAGGGGCTGTGTGAAAATCCCTCAACCTTGGGCTTCATCTCACTGAAGCTAGTGGTTTTTCTTCACTCAGGCAGTTACTTCCTGCTGAAGGTAACAACCCCAAGGGTAAACAAATAAAATGGCACAGTCCCAATATTACCAAACCACATGACAGGCCATTAATTCAAGTGCATTGGAATTCCCAATGTTTGCAGAGCATGGCAGGCTACTGAACAATGACACAGCTACATGCAAGGTCCAAGCATGCCATAAGCTAGAGACCATTTCTGCTTAAATTTAGGAAGCAGACCACATTCCCTAAGGCAGCTACTCAGCTGCTCACAGTAGATTCCACCATGGAGTTGATTACTAGTCTGTCATTGGGAATGCTACATCTAGCTGCCCAACCACTCAACCAGGCCCAGCCTAGTTGACACAGAAACAGAACTACCCCAATTCCACCCCTTGTCAACTTGGAATCTGTACATATCTTCATTGTGTGGCATCTATACAGATCTCTCTCACTGGGTGGCTCCAGTCCCCTAAGGGGCCACCTCACCCTATTGGCCTGGCAGGCCTCGTTCTTCTCCCTTTTGGGCATGGCAGTCCCACCCCCTCACTCTTGGGCAGTGGCTATGGCCTCATCTCACTGGCTCACATGATCAAGCAGCCCCACACTCCAGAACCAAGTTGGTGAAGGCCTGGCTCTTTAAAACCTAGGGGGCTGTGGTGGTTCTACCCCCAAAGGCCATGGTCCTACCCTTTCAGGCTGAGGCAGCTCTGCTTCCATTTCCTTGGTCTCTGCTTCTGCCAATTAATGCCAAAGGCAACCCACTCTTCAGGAAATCTTTCTGCCCCCAAAACTCTCAGCTCTCTTGCTTCCAAGGCTGGCCAGCCTGTTACTCCATTTCATGCTGTTCTTTTCAATAATTAATGCCCAAAGGCAACCCACTTTGCCAGGAAGCCACCTACCCAATGACACTGGCTTTCTCCTCTGTGGGCTGGTAAGCCTGTTGTTGTTTAATGCTGGTCTCTGCTCTGCTACTGCCATCTCTTGTGCTGGTCTCTCTTCCGGTATATCTATGGCAGTCTCTTGGCTCTGCTCCTGCCATCTCTCATGCTGTATGCCAGGGTCTCTCTGCCAGGGTCTCGGGTCAAGGATGCACTCCACTCTTGTTACCACATTTTAGGTATTTGTCATAGCAACAGTCCATTCTTTTGGTACCAAATTCTGTTCTGGTTACCTAGTGCCACTCTAACAAGAATATAGCACAAATTGAATGACCTTAACAAAATGACCTTAACAAACAGGAGTTTATTCTTACTATTTGGAGGCTTTTAGTCCAAGTTCAAAATGCCAGTTTCTAGGGGCTGTGTGAAAGCCCTTAACCCTTGACACTCAGCTCTGCCTCTTGCTCTGAGCCCACTGAAGCTAGAGGCTTTTATTCCTTCAGGCATCTACTAGCTTCTGAGGCTAACAACCCCAAGGTCAACAAATAAAATGGCACAGTCCCAATATTAGCAAACCGCATGGCAGGCCATTAATTTAAGTCCATTGTAAGTCCCCAGATCGGCAGAGCATGGAGATTACTGAGCATTGACATGGTTACATGCAGGGTCCAAACATGCCATAAGCTAGAGACCATTCCCAAAGCCTTCTGTTTAAATACAGGAAGCAGACCACATTCCCTAAGGCAGCTACTCAGCTGCTCACAATAGATACTACCATGGAGTTGATTAGCATTCTCATGATGGGAATAGTACATCCAGCTGCCCAGCCACTATACCAGGCCTAGCCAAGTTGACATACCAACTGAAGTACCACAGTACCTAAATATAATTCTTTTGAATTCCTAATCAGGGAGTTTCAATGCTGCTTCTTCCTCATGTATGTGTTCTGTGTCTCTATCCTGCTCACTTGTTTCTACCACTTTCTCTTGCTTCTTTGTGTGGACTGTGAAGGTGTCTTGTCTCCGAGATACTGTGACATTGTTGTATTTAGATCTCTGCTAACTGTTTGTGAAGAGCAGTTAAGGGTGAGTTGGGCTCTTTTTGGTGGTCATTTAACACTGACTAGTGGTGGAAAAGAAAGTGGTGGCTCTCACTCAATAAGAGGAGCTGCAGGAGTGGATGTATGGTTGCATCATATGGGCATGGTTGCTGACTCTTGCAGGTTAGACAAAAACAACAATTGCAAAACCATTCAAACAGTAAAAGCAAGTGAACAAAAAACACACCACAAAAACACACAGGAGCAGTCACCAAAAAAAAAAAAAAGAAAACAACAAAACTCTGCAATATCTGGGGAGGGAGCAATAAGAGAAAAAAAAAAAAAAAAAGGTAGAGTAGGAGAATAATGAAGAAAAAAATGAGAAAAATGCAAAAAGAAAAACAAGGAATGGAGTTAACCATGGGAAGGAAAAAAATGGGAACCAGGAAGGGATAAAATTCTGAAAACTAGAAACTGGGAAGGGAGGAATAAAGAATAATAATAGAAAGGACAAAAAAAGAGAATATTAATAATAGTAGTAATTTTAAAACAGACAAATACTAACAAGCTAAAGAGAAAAAAAAAAAAATCTAGGCAGGGTAGGGCAGGGCACCCAGGCTCCAATGGAGCACAAAGATTGGGATGGAATTTCTGCCAGCCCAGACCTTCATTCACCAAGAGGGTGTGAGGTCTAAGAATAACAAGGAGAATATTGCAACTTTCCAATCTTTCATGCCTAGAACGTCCTTGCAGTTCCTGGCAAGTGGAGTCTATTCTTCAACTCACTGCCCTTGAGTAAATTTCAACTCACAATGGCCTCTCTTTGGGTTTCCGAAGCAGTATCACTACAGACGTAGATTGCCCCATTTACCTTCCAAGGAACAGCTTGGTGGGTTTGAACCACCAGCCTTCTGGTTAGCAGTCAAATGCTTTAGCACTCTGCCACCAGAGCTCCTGAAGTCTATTCTTAGGTCCCTGGAATGTGGGAGAACACTGTCACTTTAAATATCCAAAATGGTAGAACTGCCTGTAAACATTCAAAATGCCTGTGCCCTCTGGACAGGCAGAAGTCCACAGGTCAGCCCATTTCTCTCTTCACTGTTTCTCCTTTTATTTACCAGTTGCCATTTAAGTGCTCTGTGTAGCCCCTGGCTAGCAGGCTGATTTTAGGTTAATTCTTAGGTCCTTACCCCACTTGACAATATACAAGCTGTCAGGATCACTGACAGACCACAGCTCTGTGTGTCTCCTTTTCTGGTATTTTCATGTAGGTTTTTCTACTAGTTGGGGTCTAGTCCCCTTCTGTATCCTTCTTTACAAACTCAGGCCTCTGGGATTATCTTCTGTATCTGTATTAATTGGTTCCCCTTTTCTTTGTTGAAGAATGTCTGTGTAGTTTGTTTGCTTATTCTGGCATATTGGTAATTTTATTTTTGAAACATATATTCTTCCATCCTGCAAAGAAATGGTGAATATAATATTTTCTGCCTTCATATATTTTACACCAAATCAGTGTGACATAAAGAAGTATGCATGGTTTTGGGATCATGAAGTCTTGAATTTGGTTCATGGCTCTTCCAATTACTCAATAAACCTGGCCAATCAGGTGAGTGTGAAAAGATAATCATGAATAAAACAAATAAATATACATATAAATTTACACTAGAAAAGGAACATAAGAGCTTCCTCTAATTATTTCACATATTTTATCTAAAAGAAGAATTAATTTTATCCAATGGGAGCTCTAGTGACATAGCGCCTAAGGCATTTGACTGCTAACTAGAAGGCTAGTGGTTCAAACTCACTAGACACTCCTCAGAAAAAAGATTGACCAATCTACTTCAGTAGAGATGCTGCTCCAGAAACCCAAGGAGGGGTCACTATAAGTTGGGATCTACTTTACAGCAGTGAGAGACAATAATTAACAATTGATAGGTGGAAATTATAAAATGTTTAAACCCACAGAATAGCTTTCCAAGGAACATCATCACTAGGAAAGAATGAGCTTATTTTAATGTTATAGTTGTAATATAGAGTGGAATTCCATTTTTTTAAAGAAAATAAAAATGATTATTAGTTATTTCCAATATTAGAATATACAAAACAATAGTTTATGATGTTATACATTATATGATATAATAAATACACTGTAATGAGTAACTCAAGTTCATTTATCAATTCCTACTTCAACTATAATTTAATTATTTTATTAGTATATTTTACCATTAAGAAAAACAGTAATTCTATTTATTTCGTAAATCAATAATTAAAATATAATATGCATTTTCAGTACAAAGGAATCCACGCAACCCTATATAGCAAGGAAAAAAAAAAGCATTATGTATACATGTCAAAGCTTATAAGTGAATTAATGTTTAAAAATGAATTTCTTCATTTTATTAACTTCTATGGGATATTTTTTTCTTGCTTCATCAACAAACATTTATAAACAGTAAATTTGAGTTTATATAGAATCAAGAAAGTTTTTATGAGTAATTGCAACTCAGTAAATTACTTCTTATGGCTCTTTCTAGCCATTGTCCTCCATTTTGTGGTGTATTGTAAATACTAATCCCTCTGTCTGTTTAGGGAGCTCAGGAGGTATAGTGCTTAAGGCATTTGACTGCTAACCAGAAGGCTGGGGGTTAAAACACACCAGCCACTCTTCAGGAGGAAGATTGAGCAATCTGCTTCCATAGAGATACCACCTCAGAAACACAAGGAGGAGTTGCTATGAGTCACAAATTACTCCACCGCAGTGAGTTCCTTTCTTTTTGTTTATGGTTGCTTAGATTGGGATGCATCTTGGGTCCCACCTTGCTGAAGGATATGATTCAAGTCAGCACCCATTTTGTGATGTATTATAAATCCTATTCTCTACTCCAGTTTAGGATGGGGTATATCTTGAGTCCCACCATATTGGAGAGTGTGACTCAAATCACCATCTTTAGCTTCTGTGAGGGTATATATAAAATGTTCTCAGAACATTCCCTCTCTCTTGCTCCAGTTCGGCATTTGGTTCATCGTTATCTCACACCTGGACTTGAGACAGCAGCTGTCATCTGATGTGTTGATTTGGATTCGCCAACTCCTGCAACCATGTGCATTAGGAGAACTGTCCATATCTACCGACAGATCTGAGAATTGCCATCCTGTCGGCCTCCCAGCCTCCACCACATGAGCCACTT
>NW_006922232.1:1414144-1416613 GCF_000298275.1 Orycteropus afer afer | reverse complement strand
CTTCTACACTCAACACCAATAAAAGCAAGTAGCAGTCAAGATATCAGGCATTGTGTGGCATTGGGGAACTCTGCTGCAAAAGACCTCTTTCAAGTGCTGAAGAGCAAACATATCTCCCTGAAGACTAAGGTGCACCTGGCACAAGCCTTGATATTTTCAATTACCTAATATGCACGTGAGAGCTTGACAATGAATAAGGAAGATCGAAGAAGAGTCAATTCTCTTGAGTTGTGGTGTTTATGAAGAATGCTGAAAGTACCATGGCCTGCTGAAAGAACTAACAAAGTATCTGGAAGAAATGCAGCCAGAATGTTCCTTGGAAGCTAGAATTGCCAGAATTCATCTCACCTACTTTGGCCATGTTGTAAGAAGGGACAGTTCCCTAGGGAAGGATATTGTGCTTGGGAAAGGAGGTTCAATGGAAGAGGGGAAGGCCCTCAACAAGATGGATAGACACAGTGGTTATAACATTGGACTCAGGTATAGCAGGGATAGTGGAGCTGACACAGGACTGTGCAGTGATTAGTTCTGCTGTTTATAAGGTCTCTATGAGTCAGAGATGACTCAGAGTCTCCTAACAACAACATGTGTATCATATTATATATATTACCAATGGTTGCTAACTAATTTAATAGTAAAATATTGAGTGCCCATTAATTTATGTCCACCTTTAACATTGGTCACACCAATCTGTTAAAACTTGGACATTTCTATTTTCAAAAGATCCTGGATAATGGGGCAAAGGTCTTCTGTGCCTTTTCACAGTCAATAATGGAGTGTCATGACTATTTTAACTGGATCTCATCTTGCAAGGCTACCAAGAGTGCCAAAGGTTTACTTTTGCCCTCTCAATCAAGTGATGTGAGATGATATACATCCCCACCATTGGAAACATAAGTATGGTCAGGCAACTACCACAGGAATGTTTAGAGATAGATATATTTATGTCTAACGGAATTTGATATTCCACACCATGTGATCCACTTTATATAAACAAAATCCCCACTATATAGGATCCCCAAATACCACCATGATTTAAGTATGAGTATCCAACAGAGCTAAGAAATTTTGTTTTTTTATGGAGATCCTAATCAACACTCATAGGTCAGGTTACAAGGGCTTGAGGGGTAAGTCAGGTTTTAGGAGTGTTTTGTTATCTAGTGATGCTCTTACAGAAAATACCACAAATGTATATCTGGAACAAACAGGAATTTATTATCTTGCACTTTAGGAGGCTAGATGTCTGAGCTCAAATGACAGCTGTAGGGGCTGTGTGAAGACCCTCATCCTTGGACTTCATCTCTGCCAGCTGCTGAAGATGACAAAACCAAAGTCAACAAATAAAATGGCAAAAGCCCAAAATTATCAAGCAATATGACAGGCCACTATATCAAGTCCAGAGACTGTTTCAAGGTTGACACATATCATGGCAAATGAAGACAGAAGACAGATGAAGTCATATGAATATTTGGCCAAATCCATGATCCAGGTGTGCCAAAAAATCAAGAGACCTTTCTCAAAGTCTTCTTATATACTGGAAGCAGACACCATGCATAAGGCATCTAGCTACTCCGCTGCTCACAATAGGTTCCACCGTGGAGTTGATTACCAGTCTCATCATGGTAAATAACTGCATCTAGCTGGCCAGCCACTCAAAAGCAGGCCCAGCCAAATTGACACATAACTTTCACTACCATAAGTGGTAAGTCACCTGTACAGTGCAAGCAGTTAGAGCTGTCCCTCTTTTGCCCATGATAGGCTAGCACCACTGCATTAGGGGTGTGCATTTGCTTCATTGTAGCCAGCAAATCCATATTTTTTTAATAGCCTATTCATAGTATGTTTGGGGTTGAATAAAATTAATTAGGCAGGGAGTTCTGGTAAGATGGCAGAATAAGCAGAAAGACTGCACAGACCCTCTTCCACAAAGAAAAAGGTAACCAGTTAACACAGATGCAGAAGATAATCCTGGACCCCTGAGCTTTGAAGGGAAGGATGAAGAAGTGGACTAAACTCCAAGTAGCAGAAGAATTTACATGGAATCACCAAAAAAGGAGACATTCAGGGCTGTGGTCTGGCAGCAATCCTGATGGCACAGCACTTGGATATTGCTGAGTGGTGGTAAGATACAAGAATTAACCTAAAAATCAGCCCTGTTAGCCAGGGACTGCATGGAGGATTGCTCTAGTGGCTGGTGAATAAAAGGGGAAGCAGAAAGGTTAGCTGAGCTATGGACTTTTGCCTCTCCAGATGGCACAACCATTTTGAAGGTTTACAAGCGGTTGATGATTTTGGATATTTAAAGTGATAGCATTCTTCCAGATTCCAGGGACTTAAAAACAGGCTCCACTTCCCAGGAACCACAAGGACACTTTGGACTCTGACAACAGGAAAGGTGCTACATTCCCCTTGTTACTCTTATTACTCCACAGCCTCTTGGTGAATGAAGGTGCAGTCATCCATCACTCC
>NW_006922232.1:1409844-1410890 GCF_000298275.1 Orycteropus afer afer | reverse complement strand
CTATGAGTCTAGTCCAACTCGACGGCACATAACAACAGATGGGATGGTAGAGAATTTAAATATGCTACTCAGGGATAGGCAGAAATTGCATCTGGTCTCCTTAATAAGATGGGTTGTTAGGCTAAGGGATTTTAGCCGCAGAAGCAGGGTGGAAAGAAGAATTTATGTTTAGACCATTTGAGATCCTCATGGTTTCACGAGATGTCAAGGCAACACATAATAGCTGCACATAAATCTTTAGGCCTTACACCAAGCCTTCTTAAATTACTGTTCTATACAATTTTTCAGATGATAGGAATGTGCAGCATAGGAAATTTTAAGCAGGAAAAAATATCATAAGAACTATAAGCAAAGTCAAAAATCCAATAAATTTTTAAATATCCTATTCTCTATTTTCTTGAATATTTCTCTAAATGAAAATGAAAAACTTTGTGACAAAAATTACTTCTTGAGATAAATTTAGTTATTCAAAAAATGATTTTTAGGAAAGAAAATGTGTTTCAACAGTTTAAATGAATTTTCACATTGAAATATATGAATTTATCAAAAGTCTTGTTTCGTTGTTGTTATCTGCCGTCGAGTCGGACCAACTCATAGCGACCCCTCCCTTAGGTTTCCGAGGCAGTAGCACTACGGAAGTGGATGATTGTCCAACCTTCAAAAGTCTTAGAGATGGACTAATAAACAAGAAATAATTAAAAGAAAATCTGAAATTAGTAAATAATTAGCTATTTACTGGGCTATTCATAGGAGGTCTGGCGAGGTAACGCCTAAGGCATTTGACTGCTAACCAGAAGACTGGTAGTTCAAACCCATCAGCTGCTCCTCCGAAGGAAGATTGGGCAATCTACTTTCATAGTGATTCTGCCTCGGAAACCCAAGCAAGGGTCGCTATGAGTGGATCCTATTAATAAGTTATGTTATGGAAACAAACAAAGCTATTTTTGCATTCAGTGCTCTACTCAGTAAATATACACCAATAGAATCAACATTTCTGTGATCATGAAGTACCTGAAGATGTTTGTAATTGAACTACAAGGGAGACT
>NW_006922232.1:1404403-1409274 GCF_000298275.1 Orycteropus afer afer | reverse complement strand
CAGTGCTCTACTCAGTAAATATACACCAATAGAATCAACATTTCTGTGATCATGAAGTACCTGAAGATGTTTGTAATTGAACTACAAGGGAGACTCTGAGCACTTTAAATAATATTTAGAGGTTCCTCATGAGTTACTTCCCTCTTCATGTGTTTCATGGTATAGGAATGAAACCTCTTATAAATGATGTTTGGGTTATTGCAATTACATTGCATACCAAGTTTTTAAAAAATTAATTGTTGATAAAAATAAATCAGCATAATTTGTTTTCATTCTTCTTTTTCTTCATCTAAAGAAGTACACCTCAGAATATCATACTTTTAATGCCTTCTCTTGGCCCCTAGCACCTAACAGGGAGCTCTGCTCAGGTAGTGCCTAAGGCATTTGACTGCTAACCAGAAGGCTGGCGGTTCAAACCCACCAGCCACTGCTCGGAAGGAAGGTTGGGCAATCTACTTCTATAGTGATACTGCCTTGGAAACCCAAGGAGGGGTCGCTATGTTTTTGGTTTGGTTTAGTACATAATAAAATATACCACATGTGTCAAATTATTCATAGTATTCAACAAGCATATTATTGCATGTGCACACATATATGCATGCATGCATGCTCAAGTACATGCTTCATTCCCTTGCTATACTTTTCTCACAAGCTACAATTTTAATTAAAGATAACACTCTTCCCTTCAAGCTGATCAATTGCTTAGACGATGTTAATAGTCTGGTGAATATTCACAGGACATGTTGCTAATTTTATCTAAATCTATGGGGCATAGATTTCGATAAGGTCATTTCACTGTGAATATTTTCATCCCTTCCGTTAAAATGTCATCCTATCTCATCGAGGAACATTTGAATCCATAAAACTTTCAACTTCCCCTGGTATTATAGAAGACTAAGTTGTTTGAATCAATATCAATTTCCTTGAAATATTTGGTAGGTGTCAATTGATGAGATTTTTTTTTAATTGTTAGTTACAAAAACAAAATCTAGTGAAACACTTATCTATTTTATACCTCAGTAAGGCTTTTTAATGGACTATAATGAACCAGTTTTGGTGTTGGTATTATCTGTAAATTAATTTATCTGTAGAATCCAAATCCATTATAATAGCAGAAGAAACCTGAGAGAAATATAGAGGTGTTCCAGAGAAAATAATACCCAGGGGAAAAAATATGATCAAATATTAGATTTTTTTTTTTTTTTTTCTGGAGCCAGAGACAGAAATATTTACTTTATCCTTTAAACAGCCAGTATCTGGACATTCATTCTATTTCTTCTATTCATCCTGAGGCTCAATTTTATTTTAAAATAATATCTGTCCCTGGGCTAATCATATCATGCTTCCCAAAGCCATATAGACCTAGAAGCCAAAATAAGAAGTTTGTTTTTGTTATGCCAGGAACTACCTGGAAAGTTTGCTAAAATGTATATGGTCAGCAATTATGGGAAGATAATTTAATCCATTTTATCTCAGATAAAATTTGAGAATCAATCATTTTAAAATTATTTCATCAGAAGATTCTGAAACAGATATCTCATGGACTTTTTTTCCTTGAAAAATTTCTGTGGGCTAATAATGTGTTTCTTATTTGCTTGTTACACAAAGGACATATATATCTTTAGTGTTTAAGTGCTTTCGTGCTTATAATAATTTCTCAGTAAATATTTGTTGATTGAATTAATGGATTAAATACACATCTTATTTTTAAAAATTCTATCATTTGTCATTTTGTCACCAAGTTAATCAAAAGATGTGAAGCTAATAATTGTATAAAAATTTATAAGTCAATATTAAAAAAAAAAGAGGAAAAGAACTTGCAGAGACTGTAATCTCTTTTTTAAAAAATAAACATTAATTTGTTATTCATAAGGTAGTATTAAACTTGGGCATATGTATAACATCACAGTCCTTAACACTATGCAAACAAGATTCAATTGAATGGGGGGGGGAGGTTAAAGAAACATTCCCCTGTAACAATAGAAGCAAGATCAATAAACTCAAGGTTTGAAAAATAAGGAGACCAATTTTTATACAAACTGTGATATTTTTGTCAACATTTTAGTTGCCAGAGATTTTTAATGGTCATATAGACAGTCAAATGTATGATGAGACAATCTAAGATATAAGCTTTAATATTTGCCTTTCTACAAGTATATAATTTTCCAGCTTAATTTTTTTTTACCCACCCTCTTCCAGGAAGAGTGCTTAACTAGAAAGTTTTATCCTTGATACATTAAATTGTTATAGCAAGAAAGAAAGATAAAAAGTGGGCTGGAGGAAAAAAGGATATTTTTAGTCTCCTGTCACACCCATCTGAAATACTTTTCACATTCCAGGGGCTGAATGAATTGAATTTTTCCAGTTACAGGTACACAACCAAAGCTTGGATTGAACCTCCTGCCAGTATTTTCTAACCTTCTTCTTGTTGTTGTTATGTGCTGTCGAGTCGGACTCAACTCATAGTGACCCCTCCTAGGGTTTCCAAGGCAGTATCACTGCGGAAGTAGATTGCCCCATCTTCCTTCTGAGGAGTGGCTGGTGGGTTTGAACCGCCAGCTTTCCGGTTAGCAGTCAAGTGCCTTTAGGCACTATGCTACCAGAGCTCCCACTATGCTACCAGAGCTCCCGCTTAATGAACAAGTCATTTGAAGATAAACTGTACATCAAGTTTTCCCATTTTCAACACAATGAGCTTTAGTCATACAGTTGGGAAAGAAAAAAATAATTACAACTTCATTATGGTAATAACATGAACCATCCTAACTCCTTAGAAAAGATAGTTATGTAGTTGAGTTAATACATTTATTCATTCAAAAATACTCCAACAGTATACTTTTTTGGCCTAGGAGATGGGGTCAATAACAATATCAGATGGTAAGTTAAAATACTAAAAAAAAAGCCCTGTATAAATCTTTCATATTATAAATGAAATGTGGACTATTTTAATTGGAAAAAAAATTAAATTTATGCCACACAATAAAGAATTACTAGTAAAATGCTATTACTTATTTCAGTCAGTTTTTGAGATCTCTCCAGGTCTTGAATTTCACTTTGTAGACTACAAATCTATGCTCCATAATTGAGGCTGGGCAAATAAATATTATCAGTTACCACAATTTAAAGAAGATATGAGCATGGCTGTCACATCCTTGACGTTTTTGTCAGTCTTTAACTAGTTGAATAATTGCATGTATGTGAACAAAAATATATTGAAACTCAATCATATGTGATTAAGCTACATATATTTTTAAAACATATAAGAATTATATTACTAAAAGCAATAGATATCCTAATTCTCTAGCATAACTTAACATGTAATACCTTAAATTATTATTATATATTTATTCATCTTTCTGTACCAACTAAATTATGAAAATTCTTAGGACAACGACCACTGTTATTTATAATATCAGTGATCTTAATTTATTACAATATTGTATACACTTCATATCTTTGAATAAATGAGTTCATTTTCTTATTATCTTCTAAATAATGTTGTTTGGGTTATATTTTACTTAGTTATGTTTGCTTATATTTCCTGTAACTAGCTCTAAACCTTAAAATATACTTTTATCCCAATTATGGAACATACTTAGTCAAACATGGACAAACTATTATTAATGTTTAAGGGACTTTCACAATAAATCTAATTCCTACTTAAAGAAATCCTTGAATGCAGGATTTAGCATTATGCCTAATTAAAAAGTAGTAAGAATCAACACAAAGACTATCTAATTATTGTTCATCTACTTCCAAATTATGGTACAAATGAAAAAAATAGAAATAGTTTACACAAACTCTGCTCTCAAAATGAAGTTTTACATTGCTCTATTTTGTCTTTTCTTGTAATTTCAGCAAGAGATCTAGTCTCTTGCTGACTGTGGCCTTTGAGTTCACCGAGGCTCAGCTGGATTTGCTCTGGTAGCATAGTGGCTAAAGCACGTGACTGCTTACCAGAAGGCTGGCGGTTCAAACCCACCAGCCACTCCTCGGAAGGAAGGTTGGGCAATCCTACTTCCGTAGTGATGCTGCCTCGGAAACCCAAGGAGGTGTCACTATGAGTCGGGGACGACTCCACGGCACATAACAACAACGACAACCAGGGAGAAACTAGCACTTCAAATAAATAAAAGACGCTAAAGTTTCACTTAGACCCAGCTATGTGCATAGAGGCAGCTTTTTCCCCATCATGCAGAAAATGTCTATGAGGTGACAGGTCCATCAGCCAGAGTCTCCAGTGCCTCAAAGGCTTCTCACAGTTTAAGAGATATGGGAAGAATTTTAATGTGGAAGTTAGAATATCTGATTTCATTAATGGTTGGTCAAATCATTTATGTAATTTTCTTGGGATTCTTTTCCTGCTGTTGAAAACAACAAAATATATAAATTATAGGAATTAAAGCAGAACAATGAACTACATATGATTTTTCCTTCATTTTTTAAATGAATGTTTGGATAGATGAAAACAAATAGAAAATATTGAAATGTCATATTTAAATGGCTTAGTTCAAACTCTTTTCATATAAAAATAAACTTGCACACAATTTGTTGATATATGTATAACAGGCTATTTAAAATTTGAAAGCCTATGCAAAAAATTTCTCCAAAATATGGTTGTTCACTACAATCAACTGAGAAGTTTCTAAAAATATTATTATGTCTGGGAATCATCTACAGAAATTCTGATGTGATTAGTGTTAGTGGACCCAGGTATTCTTGTTTATAAACATTCTCCAAGTGATTTTAATTTCACTAGTATTGAAAATGATGGTCTAGAACGAAGCCCACATATAGTAAAACAAATTATTCTAATAACTATTCCTTTCCAAACTGTGCCATATTTTCTGTTAAAATTATCATGCTTTTAT
>NW_006922232.1:1401997-1403823 GCF_000298275.1 Orycteropus afer afer | reverse complement strand
TTTGGTATTCTCAATATGAAGACAGAATGTCTATTACTTGAATATATTCAGCTCAGTATCTTATCATGGTGCATTTTACGTTGAAATATTTTGATAATTAAAGTTTCAATGGGTAATTTCTTAAATTTATGCACCACATTATCATTTTATGTATAGTTTAATTTACAACCTGAATTAGTAGCTTATGTTATTGTCATTAAGAAGAATAGAAAACAAAATACTAGCAATTATAAACAGTATGAGTTGATGTAAGCATTTTTACTAGCCCTGAAGCAGTTCTGATAGTTTTATTGTCTTAATCAACTTAGTCAACTCTCTTTATTGCTCTTTGGAGGTGGTAGTTTTGAAGACATGCTGGGGTATTAGTTTGCTGCTGCCAAATTAAAAATGATAATTCTCATGAGTGAAATAACTGTATGGACTAATGACCAAATATCTTTATAATGTAAGTCACTGTTGCAGCAGGTGGTCAAACAATTAGACACTATAACATAATATATCCCTAAAGTAAAGAAAAAATAAAGACACCCATGATGCAAACAAAAGAAAGCCTTAGGAAGAGAATGAAAAATATATTTTAATAATTCATATTAGATGATAATAGTTAAAATAAAATCTCTTAACCTAAACATTTAGTTCCCCAGGTATTTGTGGTATAAATATTTACTGTGCATGTATGAGTAAAATAAAAATGTGATTAAAAATCTACATAATCAATATTATTAAAGTGTTAGACTTTATGGAATTGAGTCCATCTGCCTCCCCACCCCCCCACCCCCAGATAATTTACCTGTAATAAGACCATCATTGGGAAAAGAAAGCCTGATAACTGAAAATTACTATGGGAAGTAATTTCTGGAACAAGTAATGTGGGTGGTAAGCAAAAGGTCATAATGCATCTTAAGCATAAAGCTTGACTTTAGAATTTAGCTTCAGAGTGTGCTCCAGTGGTAGAGTTATGAAGAGTCAATAAGGATGAAATGTGATCTAAGGAAATTTGATGAGTCAAGCATAACTCCAATACTTGACTGGGTAGAAATTGGTGTCATTTATAAATATGGGAAAGATAGGGTAGGACAAATTAAAGTTGTGACCAAATTATCTTTAAACTCTGAACAGAGATCCAAGTTGCAATATCAAATAAATGGTTGAATTAATGAATTTTCATTTTTATGAAAAGCCTTTGAGTGGAGATACAATGTGGAGAATCATAGCATATAAATGATAGATAAATCCTTCACTCTCTACCCGGCCTCCCAGAATCTACTAAATTTCTGCCTCTCTCTCTCACTACCATCCTAGTCTCCACCCTGTAATTTCCACTTAGACTCTTTGTGTTCTTTCCTGCTTTTCAGGTGCCCCCACCCCTAAATTCCAAAGTTTCTGATGAAGCTCTTTGTTGACTTTCTCACTCTCCCAAGCTCCCAATTTATGGTGGAGTTCTTTGTTTACTGGTTCCTGTGGGAAGCAGCCCCCACCCCCACTCTCAATTTCTGCTTGGATCCTTTGTCTCTGTCCTGGGCTTATCTTGTCCCCACCCTTCCTTGCATTTAGTTCCTCTTCAACACTTAGGGTTGGTTCTTTTGAAATAGGTAAAAACCTCCTTCATCAAAACACTGCTTAAGCACCCTGTGGAGACAAGATCAGGGCTGATGGACTTTAACCCTCAGCCCATCCACCAAATGAATGACTCAATAAAACTTATTTTTCTAACAATTCACCCTGGTCATATTCCTCTCGGCATTCAAAACCTAATGTAGCATTTAAAGTTATGGCACTGGATAAAATCACCCAGGAAATATGTATAAGTAGAGTTAATTAGACAG
>NW_006922232.1:1390596-1401676 GCF_000298275.1 Orycteropus afer afer | reverse complement strand
GAACATGAGGTGAAGAAATATTTTTATCTCAACTGGAAATCCATCACTCATCTGCCAGTTTGTATTACTGTGGTGGACTGCATAGTGCTGTGAGGCTGGAGGCTACTCTACCAGTCTTACAAATACCAACAGTGCCACCTATGGTGGACAGGTTTCAGTGGAGCTTCCACACTAAAACTAACTTGGAAGAAGGAAGGGATCATCTACTTCTCAAAAGATTAACCAGTAAAACCCTTATCAATAAGAATGAAACACTGGCTGATATATTACTGGAAAATTTTATGAATAGCCCTGAATTCTTTCATATAGTGCTGAAGGTGAGACCCTCAAGTCATAAGACACTCACAATATGATTGGGTAAGAGCTGTCTCCTTAAAGTAGAGTCAGCCTTAATGTTGTAGATGGAGTAAATCTTTTGGGACCTCCATTTGTTGATGTAGCATGACTCAAAATGGGGGGGGGCAGCTGTAAACGTCCATTAACAATTGGAACATGGAACGTGCTAACTATGAATCTAGAGAAATTGGAAGTTGTTGAAATGAAACACATAAAGATTGATATCTTAGACATTGGTGTTGTTGTTGTTGTTGTTGTTATGTGCCCTCGAGTTGGACCTGAGTCATAGTGACCCCTCTTTAGGTTTCCAAGAAGGTACCACTACAGAAGTAGATTATCCGACCTTCCTTCTGAGGATTGGCTGGTGGGTTTGAACCACCAGCCTTCTGGTTAGCAGTCAAGTGCCTTAAGCATTTTTCTACCAGAGCTCCTATCCCAGGCATTAGTGAGCTGAAATGGACTGGTGTTGGTCATTTTGAATCAGACATACTATGCCAGGAATAACAAAGTGAAGAGGAATGACATGGTATTCATCATCACAAAGAATGTTTCAACATCTGTCCTGAAGTACAATGTTGTCAGTGGTAGGATGACACTCATATGCCTACAAGGAAGACCAGTTAATATTACTATTATTCAAGTGCACACACCAAACACTAAAGCCAAAGATGGGTAAATTGAAGATTTTTACCAACTTCTGCAATCTGAAATTAATGAAACATGCAATCAAGTTGTATTGATTATTACTGGTGATTGGAATGCCTAAGTTGGAAACAAAGAAGAATCATTGGTAGCTGGAAAATAATGCCTTGGTGATAGAAATGATGCCAGAGATCACATAATAGAATTTTGTAAGACCAACCACTTATTCATTGCAAATACGTTTTTCAGCAATATAAATGGCAGCTGTACACATGGACTTTGCTTGATGGAATACACAGGAATCAGATTGACTTCATCTGTGGAAAGATGCAATGGAGAAGCTCAATATCTTCAGCCAAAACAAGGCCAGCAGCTGACTGTGGCACAGATTATCAATTGCTCATCTGAAAATTTAAGTCAAAGCTGAAAGAGAAAGAGAAATTTATCTTAGGAAAATGGCTCTTAGACTTATAGAAGTTGACAAGTCTCATGTTCTTGGATCAAACATTAAGCTGGAGGCTTTACCCAATTTGCACAGCTGTAGGGGCTGATGAACTAAAGGTTGGCATGTAGTATAACAGCTGTTGATGCCAACCAATGACAAATCCAAGATCTCCAAGCTCACAGACAGTTGTAGGCAACACAACAGGATCTTGATCCACAGAAGAGTGTCTCTTTTTCCAGGATGTCCATAAATATATTGGATGTGAGACACACCCCTAGGGTAACTCCCTTTCAGTGTATTGGCTCCTGAAAACATATACATCTGATCCCATCATGGGAACAACCCACATCCTAACTGCTTAAACCACATAGAATTGTGGTCCAGCCAAGTTGACACACAGCTCCAACTATCAAAATGGATGTCATAAAAGACTCTGAAATTTGCTCTTGAATGGAGAGTAGCTAAAGAAAATGGAAGAAATGACAAGATAAAAAAGCTGAACAGAAGATTTCAGAAAGCAGCTGAAAGAACTGAAGAAAAAATTCAGATCTTGAGGAGCAATATTGAAATATTGTATGGGCAAAATAAAAGCTCTGGTGGCATAATGCCTAAGGTGTTTGACTGCTAACCAGAAGGCTGGTGGTTCAAACACACCAGCCACTCCTTGGAAGGAAGACTGGACAATCTTCTTCTGTTAGAGACATCACCCTGAAAACCCAAAGAGGGGTCACTATGAATTGGAACTGACTTGATGACAGTGAATTTGGCTTTTTTTTTTTAATGAGCAAAATATTAAGTGATGCAGGAAACATCAAAAGATGATGGAAGGACTATACAGAGTCACTGTACCAAAAACAATTGATCAACATTTAAATATTTCAGGTGCATATGATCAAAACCTAATTGTATGTCAGGAAGAAGCCCAAGCTGCATTGAAAGAACTGGCCAAAAACATGGCTCCAAGATTATAGAATACCCATTGAGATGTTTTGAACAATAGATGCAACAATGGAAACATTCACTCTTCTATGAATGTTTGGAAAGACGCTATTACCCAACTGTAAGAAACCAATATGTGTGCCTAGTCTAAGGAATGATGATCCAACAGACTACAGAAATTATGGACCAAAACCATTACTATCACACACAAGTAAAATTGTGGTGAAGATAATTCAAAACTGGTGCAGGAACACATCTGCCAGAAATTTAAGCTGGATTCAGAAGAGGATGTTGATTGAAGGATATCATTGCTGATAGCAGATGGATCATGACTGAAAGCAAAGAATACCAGTAAGATGTATGCTTGTGTTTTATAGACTATGTAAGAGTATTTGACAGTGTGGGTCATAACAAACTATGGGTAGCATTGACAAGAATAGGAATTCAAGAACACTTCAATGTGCTCATGAGGAACCTGTACATAGACCAGGAAGCTGTCATTTAAACAAAACAAGGGGATACTGCATGGTTTAAAGTCTGGAAGGGAGTATATAAAGGTTGTATCTTTTCACCATAATTATTCAATCTGTACGCTGAGCAAATAATCCAAAATTCCTAACTATTTGAAGAAGAACATGGCATCAGCATTGGAGGAAGACTCATTAACAACAGACGACAAAACCTGGTTTGCTAAAAGTGAAAAAGGCTTGTAGTTCATACTGGTGAAAATTAAAGACTACCATCTGCAGTGTGGATTATGCCTCAATATAAAGAAAATAAAAATCCTTACAACTGGACCAATAAGCTGCATCATGATAAATGAAGAAAAGATTAAAGTTGTCGAAAATTTCATATCACTTGGTTCCACAATCAACACCAATGGAAGTAGCAGTCAAGAAATTGGACGATGTATTGCACTGGGCAAATCTTCTGTAAAAGACCTCTTTCAAGTGCTAAAGAGCAAAGATATCTCTTTGAAGACTAAGGTGCCCTTATACCAATTCATGGTTTGTTCAATCCCCTCATAGCATATGAAAGCTGGACAAAGAATACAGAAGACCAAAAAGAGTTGATGCTTTTCAGTTGTGCTGTTAGCAAAGAATACTGAAAGTACACAGCTCTGAGAATTGACAGAATACTCATGGAGAGATTTCAACAAACAGATGCAGCTCTGGAGGCACTTACTTGTTTTATATGCCAGGAAATCTGGAAGACAGCTACCTGGACAACTTACTGGAAGAGATCTATATTTGTGCTTGTTACAAAGATGATCCAACAAAATGCAGAAAATATTGAACAGTATCATTAATATCAAATGCAACTAAATTTTTGTTGAAGATAATTCAAAAGTGGTTGCAGCAGTATATTGAACAGGACCTTCCAAATATGCATGCTGGATTCAGAAGAGGATATGAAATGAGGGATATCATTGAGGATGTCAGGTGATTCTCACCTGCTTTGGTTATTTGGTCAGAAGTTACCATTTTCTGGAGAAAGAGATCATTCTTGGTAAAGTGGAGGGTCAAGGAAAAATAGGAAGACCCTCAATTAGGTGGATTGACACCGTGGCTGCAAAGATAGTCTCAAGCATAGCAAGGATTGTGAGAATGGTGTAGAACAGTGTTTCTTTCTGTTATAGTTATGGTCACTATCAATCAGAATGGACTTAATGGCACCTAACAACAACAATAAACCAGAGCTATTTATTTTGGTTTCTAGCTTATTAAGAATGAATGTGGGAAATGAATACTGTATTTGTTATACTGTTTTGAAGACATCTGGCAAAGCTTATGCATTTGTAATGTATTTTATAATATATAATAATCAAACTTTTAATATTATAAACTGTTGTTGTTTTGTTGTTATGTGCCATCGAGTTGGCCCTGACTCATAGCGACCCCTCCTTGGGTTTCCGAGGCAGTATCACTATGGAAATAGATTGCTCCATCTTCCTTCCGAGGAGTGGCTGGTGGGTTTGAACCTCCAGCCTTCTGGTTAGCAGTCAAGTGCCTTAGGCACTATGCTACCAGAGCTTCCAGTATTATAAATTAGAAAAATAATTTTATGATGTGATACAATCATGGAAGAATATTTTACACTTTTCTTTTTCTTGGATCAATTTTGTTACAGTACAGCTGTGAATAATTATTTTAGAGAGCATGGTAAATTTCTGAATCCTTGACTGGGTGAAAATATATTTTACCTTTTGCCTTGCATGTTTGGTAAGCTAGATATAAAATTCTCTTTTAAATAGAGTGTAGAGTGTCCTGCAGAATTTTGATGTCTTATAGCTGAGTGTTCCAGAGAGGGAGGGAGAAGAAAGAAACCTGGCACTAATCCAATATCCATACATTTTTATGTCACTTCCTTTTTCTTTCTGAAAATTGTTGGAGCTGTCTTTTTCCTGAGTTTTCTGAAGTTTCATCCCTCTGCCCTTGGTAGCTATAAAAGGTTGTTGTTATTATTATTATTATTGATTCTATTATTATTGATTTTTTCTTGTTAAAGATTGAATTGTGTCCCCTCAAATATATATTGAAATCCTGGTCATATTTTCTCATGATTTAGACATGTGATTAAGTCACCTGACATGGAGCAGGTGACTTTCCATAATGTAATCTAATGTAGTCAACCAATCAATTGAGGTCATATCGATTTATGATGGATCCTACACCAATTGCTTCTGAGATAAAAGAAGAGCATCATAGATGGGTCAGAGGAAAAGAGGAAGACCCTCCATGAGACAGACTGACAAAGTGGCTGCAACGATTGGCTCAGGCATTTTAAGCATTATGAGGATGGTGCAGGACAGGGAGGTGCTTTGTTCTGTTGTATATAGAGTTGCTATGAATTGGAATCTGTGTCTTTTTGGTCTGTCTCCTCCCTCAAGCAGCTCTGAAATGCAATGCTGTCACCCCAGGAAGCTGGCTGGGGTTGGTTAGGAGCAGCTGAGGGATACCAAGAAATGAGCAGAGCAGTTTGGAACAGCTAAGAGAGACAAACTTGTCTGTCCGTTTGTCCTGCTGTGTTGGCTTGTGTGCTGCTGTGAGGCTGAAAGCTATGCTACTGGTGTCTCAAAGTGCAGCAGGCTTACCACAGTGGACAGGTTTCAGAGGAATCTCCAGACTAAGATTGGAAGACTCGGAAAAAGGAAGAAGCCATCCACTCCTCAAATAATTGGCCAGTGAAAACCTTTTGAATAGCAGTAAAACATTTCTGATATATTAATGGTAAACTTTATGAATAGCCCTGTAACATTGTTGAGTATAGTGCCAGAAGATGAGCCCCTCAGTGAGTAGTAGTGATCAGAGTAGTGCTGATCTTAATGAAGTGGATAGAATAAAGCTTTCAGGGTCTCCATTTGATTATGTGGAATGACTTAAAATGAGGAAAAAAAAAAAAAAAAACAGCTGCAAACATCCTTAAATAGTCAGAATATGGAGTGTATAAAGTATGAATCCTGAAAAATTGGAAGTTGTTAATAACAAAATGGAAAGCATAAAGACCAATATCCTAGGCATCAGTAAGCTGAAATAGATTGGTTTTGGCCATTTTGAATCAGACAACGACATGATGTACTATGCCAGGAATGACAAATTTAAGAGGAATGGTGTGTCATTCATTATCACAAAGAATGTTCCAAGATCTATCCTGAAGTACAATGCTGTCAGTGATAGGATAATATCCATATGCCTAAAGGAAGACAAGTTAATACTACTATTATTCAAATTTACACACCAACCATCAAAACCAAAGATGAGGAAATTGAAGATTTTTTACCAACTTCTGCAGTCTGAAATTGACCAAACATGCAATCAAGATATATTGCTTATCACTGGTGATTGGAATGCAAAACTTGGTAACAAAGAAGAATCACTGATAGTTAGAAAATAAAGGCCTGATGATAGAAATAACACTGGAGATCGCATGATGGAATTTTGCAATACCAACAACTTCTTCATTGCAAATACTTTTTTTTCAAGAACACAGATGGTGTCTATACAACTGAACTTTGCCAGATGGGATACACAGCAATCAGATTGACTGTATCTGTGGAAGAGGCGATGGAGAAGCTCAATATCTTCAGCTAAAACAAGGCCAGGGGCTAATTGTGGAACAGACCTTCAACTGCTCATATGGAAATTCAAGTTGAAGTTGAAGACAATTAAAAGAAGTGCACAAGAGCCTAAATATGACCTTGATTTTAACCCTCCTGAATTTAGAGACCATCTAAAGAATAGATTTGATGCTTTGAAATTTAAAATCAGGAAGGGTGTGTGTCAGGGTTGTATCATTTCACCGTATTCAATCTGAATTATGCTGAATAAATTATCCAAGAAGCTGAAGTATTTGAAGAAGAACATGTCATCAGGATTGGTGGAAGACTCATTAACAAACTGATATGCAGATGACACAGCCTTGCTGCTGAAAATAATGATGACTTGAAGCACTTGATGAATATCAAAGAGTACAGACTTCAGTACGGATAGCTGATCAACATAGAGAAAACAAAAATCCTCACAACTGGACCAATTTGCAGCATCAAGATAGATGGAGAAAATAGCGAAATTGTCCACTCTTTCATATTACTTGAACCTACAATCAACACCCGTGGAAGCAGCAGCCAAAAAATCAGACATTGTATTGCACTGGTTTAATCCGCTCCAAAAGACCTCTTTAAAGTGTTAAGAAGTGAGGATGTCACTTGGAAGACTAAAGTTTTCCTGACCATGATACTTTTAATTGTCTCATATTCATGTTGAAGCTGGATTGCCAGTTGAATAAACAAATCTGTCCTGGAAGAAGTGCAGTCAGAATGCTTCTTAGAAGTGAGAATGGCCAGACCACATCCCACCAACTTGGGTCATGTTAGAGGGCAGCAGTCTCTGGAGAAGAATATCATGCTTGGTAAAGTAGAACCCACTGTTGTTGAGTCAGACCCCACTCATAGTGAACCCTCCTTGGGTTTCTGAGGCAATACCACTAGGGAACTAGATTGCTGGACCTTTCTTCCGAGGAGTGGCTCGTGGGTTTGAACTGCCAGCCTTCTGGTTATCAGTCAAATGCCTTAGGCATGACACCATGAGTAAAGTAGAGGATCAGTGCAAAAGGGGAACATCCTCAACAAGATGGTTTGGCACAGTGACTAAAATGATGGGCTCAAGCACAGCAAGGATTGTGGAAATGGCATAGGACAGGACAATATTATGTTCTGTTGCATAGGGTCCTTATGAGTAGCAATCGACTCAATGGCACCTAACAACAACAAATAGCAACAATGGCACATTTAATATATATGAGATAATATATTTAACACAGTCATAAGTCAAGAATAACAGTAAAAAATGAACAAGGATGTAATCAAAACAGGAAGCTATTCATTTGCTTTCTTCAAATTGGTTTCCCTTGCTTTTATTCTGAATTTTTAAGTTTTTTTTTCTTTCCATTCTTTTACCTCTTTTTTAAAACAGCATTGCTTCCTACGTATATCAACCTAATAAAAAAGATTGAACATTTAAAAATAATAATAGAATCATGCTATACATAGTCCTTTTAAACTCATTTTTCACTCAGTGTTATGTTTCTGAAATGCTTGGATGTTACCAGATTCACCTATAGTTTATTTATTTTTCAAGACTGTGTGCAGTTTATTTATCAACATGTGCTAGTACACGTGTCCATTTTTTTTTCTTTCTGGCATTTCAGTGATGTTCCTCTAGAAGAGTTTTGTAAATTGAATATCTAGGAGTGTAATTTGTAGAGGATATATATTTTTGATTTCACAAGACAATGTCAATTTTCTATTTAGATTAACTCAGTGTTTGAATTATTATAACTGGAATTCTATAATTGACTGAAATAAAAAATGTTATTTTTTCCTTATTTTTCAAAAATGCCATGGATATTCTTTCATATTTATTTAAATTTCAATATGTCTTGTCAAGTATTGAGACTTTGAGAAGAATATTATTAAACATTTTAATTAATCTTCCTATATGTTACATGGTTGCTTCATCAGTTAGCCTAATCTTTTCTTATGGCTATCAGGAATGTTTTATAGTTCTTATGATCTCATTTAATCACAATATTCTATTTATTTATTGTTATTAATGTCCCAATTCCATTCCACTTGCCATTTATAAGAATATTTATTAAGTTTAAGTGCTCAAATCTTATTTTGGAGTGCTTTATGTGTGTTGTTGTTTGCTTATTTTTATTTTCCTCCTACAGGTAAAGTTTGATTTCTGAGTATTTTCCACATATTCCAGAGCCAAATCCAGCATGAGGTAGATATGATATTTTGTCTTGAATCACAACTCATTTGTTTGACAGTCCAGGTGATAATTGAAATCTGACTCAATATAAAGTATGGATTTGCTATGCAATTTTTTTCAGTAAAATGCCAAAATGTAAATACTCTTAGACAAATTTGCATATTTTAACCAGGCATCACCTGTGCTATTACTTCCAAATAAAATAGTGACAAAATTTATATTAACCTATTTCACAGCATAGCAATTATTCTATTTCCTTTCTATAGCTTCTGTGACTTCCTGTATTTGGTGTTAAGGAACATCCATCCTTAGAGTTACCTTGGTCTCTGACTTGGTTTTTCTATGATCTTTTCACTTTGTGCTTTGCATCATTCCCCCACCTTTTTTTTTTTTTTTAGTTAATTTACCTTATAATGCTGCAATGTGAAGATAGTACAGAATTCCCATAAAGGCCTCTATGGATTAAAAAAAAAAAATAGTTTAGGAAAGAAGAAAGATTATTTCGCATCTTAGCCTAGGTAAAATACTTTACAATTAAAATACATATTTTTTTTTGTCAAAATAGTGTTCATATATAGAGTCTCTCCTTTTACTTTTTCTTACAAATCTGCCCACTCTCTAGAATCAAATCAGAAGAACAAGATCCTAACATTATTGTATGAAGGGGCATTTTCTTGCTGTTTTTGTTGGGGCTTTCTTTCTTATATATTACCTAATAATTTTCCCTTTTGTACCCGTAAGTTTTTGAATCCAGGGATGCTTTTAACAGGATTGTGGTTGTTATTAGCTGTTGTCATTTCACCCCTGACTCATGGCAACCCCATGCACAACACAGCAAAACACTGCCTAGTCCTATGAGTTCAAATCAAATTACTAAGACCATAGGGTTTTACAGACTGATTTTCTGAGGGAGATCATCAGGCATTTCTTCCTAGTCTATTTTAGTCTGAAAGCTTATCTGAAATCTGCTCAGCATTACAGGGATGCAAAAGCCTTCACTGACAGGCGGGTATTTGCATATGAAGTACATTATCTGGTAATTAAACTAGCATCCTCTGCATGTTGTTGTTGATGTTGTTAGGTGCCATCCAGTCATTTCAGACTCATAGCTACCCCATGCACAGCAGAACGAAACACCACCTGATCCTGCGCCAGCTCCATGATCCTTGCTATACCATGATCCCCTGCATGGAAAGTGAGAATTCTACCACTGAACAACTAAAACCCCAATGAAAAGGTTTAGCCAAAGATAAAAAAATGAGTAACCAGGAAAGAGTAGAAAGACTCTTCTCTACAATTTTATAGTGTAAGGGATAAATCACCTAACCAAGAATTGAACCAACAATCACTTGGAAAGAAGAGAATATGGAGAGAACGCATATTTTCCATATTCTTAGAAAACAGCCTTGTAAGAACAGACAAGTGGTTACATCATGTTATGCTGCAGTTATTTACAAATATCTGCTTATTACCAAAAAATAAAACAAAAACCCTTTAAAATAAAAACAGGTGAACATGTCATTTTTTAATTGAATTGCAGAGTTCTAGAAAAAGATTCCTCTTTCTTAGACGGCTTTTCCCCAGGACTAGCCTATAGGTGGTTTAATTGCATCAGTATCCCCAGGAAGCCGAGTTGAAGGCCAATGTAGAAAAATACTGGAAGTAGGAACTAGTATAAGGTTTCATTGTATAAATGGCTGCTCTGTCCATTACTTGAAAATATCACCATACTTCAATCTCAATTACAATATAATCTGGAAGAGGAAAAAGACGTCCTGGATGTGATTAAACTTGATTTCAGCTATACCCTAGGAACTTTCTATTCAGGGAAAATGCAAACCACAAAGATTCTCTGATCCCTTTGTTGCTAGGGAATTAAAAAAAAAACAAACAAACAAACCTAGGGCTCTTGGCAAATGATGACGCTAGGGTTGAACCAAGATTTCTATAAACGGAAATAAAATCAGTATCAATTTCATAATCAATACACTTTAGTTGCTGACTAATTTGTTGTTGTTAGGTGCCACCGAGTCATCTCCGTTTCATAGCACCCTATGCGCAGCAGAAGGAAACACTGCGTGGTCCCACACCAGCTCAATGACTAATTTACATACATATTAATGATTTATTTGTGCCCAATTGTCTTTCAAATATAAATGAATACAAAGAGACTGTTTTAGAAATTAGATTTTATTTAGATGTCAGCTAAGAAAAAACTAATGAAAATCTAGTAAATTTCCATACATATTATAATAAAATTTTGTTTTCACTTTTCTAAAGGTGCCCTGCCCACTGAAAAATGCAATCTTATCATAAAAAGAATCCTTGAAAGATACGTCACAAATTGATTGCCTTTCACATGTGCTCCGGTCTAGATTTCCATTGCACACTTTAAATATGAATTGGAAAATACCATTGATCATTACTACTGTTATAATCTTTT
>NW_006922232.1:1381993-1384178 GCF_000298275.1 Orycteropus afer afer | reverse complement strand
AACAACAACAACAACAACAGAATGGCTGGTGGGTTCAAACCACTGACCTTTTGGTTAGCAGTCAAATGTTTTAACCACTACACCATCAAAGCAGCCTTACCTTATCAAGAGGTTGTTTTGGTGGTATTTATATGGTCTCAGCTTTTAATCTCCAGATAAATGAAAGACGAAGGGAAGCGGAGGGGGTATGGCAACAGATATAACACTAGTTGGGATCTATAAGATAATTAATCTCAACTACATGAAAAAGAAAACTCAACCTGATGCTCAACCACACAAATATATGAGATCATACCAATGCAATATTAGCATGGGTTCATTTATAGTAATAGAGCTTAGAATTTACCTTTTTTTTTTTTTTTTTTCATATTGTATCCAAAAAAATTCCCTCTATTTCCCTTCCCTCCAACTATTTGAAATACACGTATTTGGAGAAGAAAGAGGAGTAGAAGAAGGACAAGGAGGGGGAGAAAGACGAGGAGAAGATGGAGAAGAATTCATTATCTGCATCTAATTTTCTATATAGAAAAGCAGAAAGTGTTAAATTCAGAGAGCACAGAAACTCAGGTAGCAGACAGAAATGATTACAACTTTTAAATTAGAAGACATCTCTTAGGAACAACTCTTTTGGAGGCAACAATGCTAGAAACTAGGAATACCAAAAAAAGGTGAAACTGTGATCAGCAAGGTTATTTTAAATAAATATTTAACCTTTCCTTTTATGTTGAGATACTACAGCTCATTATATTTTATTTTATTATTTATCATGTAATTTACATTGTTAAAGCAGGTTCTTTGACTTTACTTAATATTCTATTTTTGCATTTTTGTCTACTTCTCTTTCTTTTACATCTTAATTCCCAGGGAGAGAGGGTGCTATTTGATAGAGCTGGAAATAAATTGTGGGAATTCAAGTTTGTGTAAAATATTTGTAATGTACTTGACACATAGCAACCATTCAGGAAATGGAGGTTGGCATTATGTGACTGATTCCATTGTATTTATTTATTTGTAACAGGATTTTTACTTTGTTATGATCACTGTAAAAAACTGGGAAACATATCAATGTATAAAGAAAAAAAATCTATAATCATCTCACAGTTCAGTATAAACACTGTCAACCTTTGCTCTCTTTACTTCTTTTAAAAATATTTTCTAAATATTTGCTTGTTTGTATATGCATGATTTTAACTATTAATTACATTATTAAGTATACAATCTGGTGTTCTTTGTTACTCTAAAATATTATTTCCTTCAAATTTTTATAGTATTGTTACTTTTCTAAAAAACACAATTTTATTGTTTATATAGTTTATAACGTTTTCTTTTAAAACTGCATGCATATTGATACTGTATTCAACTTGGTACATGGTATGTTTTTTCTCTTTAATAAATACTATGGACTTATGTTAATATCACAATAGATACCTTGATAGATAGATAGATAGCTGCCATAAAGTTGATTCTGATTCGTGGCAATATTATGAACATCAGAAGGAAATATTTCAGTCTCCTGTTGTCACAAAAATTACCCAGCATGTTTGAATCTATCCTGGTAGCTATTGCCCAACCCATCCCTTACCCTAAACAGGTCCTCTACAAATATGACGTCTTCCTTTAGCAATTGATCTGTCCTCATGACATTAAAATATGCAAGTGAGTTGGACAATCTTCTGTTGTAAGCAGTAGAATTTTCATTGGTAAATATCAAGAAGTAGACTGATAAGCCTTTCCTCTTAGTCTGCCTTAGTCTAAAAGTTCTGTGGAAACCTGTGTACCATGGCTGATGCTGCTAGTATTTGAAAAACTGGTAGCATAGGTGCCAGGATCAAAGATACACATAAGCCACCACAATTTGAGAAACTGACAGATGTATGGTGGTAAAGCATCATAGCTGTACTAAATTGACACTTCTTATTGTAAACTTCTAATATAACAGTTTTTTTTTTTTTAACAGTTTGATTAACATTGTGGGCTCTGAATTCAGGCTCCCTAAACTTGAATGATTCAATTATTAGCTGTTTCATTTTGAATTTTAACATCCCTGTTGCTCATATTTTATCTGAGAGAAACTTTCACAAGGATGTTATGAATATGAAGTAATATAATTCAATTGAGAAGATTTATAAAATCACAAGATAAATGCTCAATAAAATGCATCAATACCTCAAGAAGGACATAGACT
>NW_006922232.1:1369680-1381753 GCF_000298275.1 Orycteropus afer afer | reverse complement strand
TTCTATAAGCTTTTCAGTAGTTCAGAGTCATGACACCTTATTTGAAAACCTGCCATATTGTCTTTTCTGCACATTATGGCACCACTTTTCTGCACGTAACATGGTAGCAGTGAACATTCTGAATATTACTGAAAATATTCTTAAAATTCAACTTGGATTCACACTCCAAAATTTCAGTTGGTAGTCTTTGTATCTGGAAAGGTTTACAGAATGAGTTAATTCATTTTGTTTCCAAAATATTTTATAGATGAAACAAAAAAGTATTAAAACACACACATACACAGAATCAGAGCTATTGAAATTCTCATAGGGTAGATAGATTCAGACAAACATGAATAATGCAAAGACACTATCTTTGGAGCAAAATGAGTTTCAAAAGATGTGAAGTCAGTTATCCCTTAGGAACAATGAAACTGTAGGGAGGCTGAAATATTTAAATTAAATCATGTTCTAATATGCAATATACTCCCTGGGAGAAATAAGTGAAGAAAAATTAGCTCCTTTAGTCCTCTAGGAGACCATTTATTATGTACCCAAATAAAAAAAAAAAAAAAAAACCTTTTTTATAGATTGTATATTTGTGAGTGCCTATGTATACATATAAGTGTGGATATTTGGTTTTTATACTGAATCTTAGCAAATGACCACACATTCATTATCATTCAGTTTTATATGTCAAAATTGCAGTAGGCTCTGCTCTTAGCTCCACAAGTCGCAGATCAAAATGTCAACAAGGCTTTGTTTCTTCCTGGAAACTCTAGGAAAGAATCCACATCAAGGATCATGCTGGTTGTTTGAAGATTCAGTTCCATGAAATGTACGATTTAGGTTCCTTTTGTCTTGCAATCTGTTGGTTATGAAAAGTTCCCATCGCTTAGAGGCTACTTCATTCCCTTTCTCTATCTCCAAAGCCAGCAATTGCAAGTCTCGTCCTTCTCCTCTTCAAATTTATTTATTCTCCCACCCTACTCGTTTATTGGACTTACCTCTTTACCTCCTCATCTTCTGCTGTGTCTCCCTGATCTCATAGGCTCTCTTCTTCCTGTTTGAAAAACCAGTGCAATTGGGCCCATCTGGAAACTGAGGAGAGTACCCTACCATATGAACTTTAACTTCCTCTGCAAATTCCATTTTGCCTTGGAAGGTGCCTATTCATAGGCATATAACATCAGGTCCTGGGGCCAAATTGTGCCTACCACTGAGGATGGATCTTAATATTTCATATACATATTCAAAAGATTTTATGAAGAATGAATTGAATGGTAGGCAATGTGGGAAGGATTTCACTCTAAAGTGTTTTAATCTTCACAAAGGATTCAGATTACATTGCTTTCCAAAGCTTTCATTTTAGGAAAAACAAAACAAACAAACATGCAGCAATTTGTTATTTTCAAAAGGGCTATATAAATTAATCAATAAATTGTTACAATTTGATCTAATTTGTAAAGATCTTACAACACATTCAAATATACTTCTTAAATTTGCATGTCTAAAACCCACTGCCATGGAGTCAGATCCAACTCATAGCGACCCCTCCTTGGGTTTCCGAGGTGGTATCACTACAGAAGTAAATTGTCCAACCTTCCAACACATTCAAATATACTTCTTAAATTTGTATGTCTAGTGAAACATAAATCCAAAAGTCAAAGAAACTTTGCAGTTTTCTACATTGTAAATTTTATTTTCTGATATTCGATACCTCTGTTTCTTCTGTTCCCTTGTATTGGCACACTATAACAGAAAATCCATTGGAGAAAATAGTCAATATATGTGAGTTAGTCTACTAACTCTTGCAATCATGCATTCTCTTTATGTTACCAAGAGCAAATTATTCTTTCATGGTGAACCATTTGTCTATTCATTTTAGATAATACTCATTCATGAGCATAGACACTTTTGCATGGACCCAAGGAAAATGAGATATTTCAATAATTAATTATCCAGTAAATTATCATGTTATTTATCTTGTTTGAAATTAATTCACTTTTATCCTTGGAAGTACCTGAGCAAATGTATTTTCAAGCTTGTCTACCTTTGCCCTATCTTTGAAATAAATAGTCCTCTTTTGCTATCAGTTACATCTCTGTATCATTCCAAAATATATAGAGGACCTTGTAGCCTCACATATCTATCTTTGGACACAGTCCAAGTCTGCCAATTGTGTTACTCGTGAGACAATGCTATTGTTCAAGGAAGGAGGTAACGTATCTGGTCCTTGGTTTTTATCTGTCTGGTAGTAAACAGCTCACAGAAAGGAGTTATGCTGGATTATGGTGGCTTGTCAGCTTAGTCACATTTTTTCCCCCGGCTATATTTTTTCATGATGATGTTTTCATCATTTATTGCTGATTACATTAGTGATTGTCCTTTTCACAGTGATAGTTTCTGTTTGACTTTAATTTTAACTGTAATCTGAGTTTAGGAATCATAGATCTGAATGTGGGGATTCAGGGGAGGATAATGTCCTTTTTTATGGTATACAAGTTTTAAAATCAGAAGTCTGACACATAGTTCAAAATAAGTCACAATTGCATATGGAGTTTAATTTGGGGATTGCAAACTTACATATGCAATTTTCAGTAAATTGATGTTAAAAAATAATATGAATATATCCACTCAGTTTGCTATTAGGCAATTAACTTTTGATTTGTTATTCTAAGTGTATTAAAGAGTACATTAACACTGAGTCACTTCTAAGAGAAATCTTGTTGCTGAACTTGATATTCCAGTTCTTTACAGTAACAATGTTAAATACCCTAGAGAGAATACTCTGGTAGCATAATGGCTAAGACACTTGCCTGCTAAGCAGACGGCTGGCGGTTCAAACCCACCAGCCACTCCTTGGAAGAAAGGTTGGGCAATCCTACTTCCATAGTGATAGCGCCTCGGAAACCCAAGGAGGGGTCGCTATGAGTTGGGTTCTACTCGATGGCATATAACAACAACAACAACTGATAGAATAATTAGAAATTCTCTAAAAAGTTAAAGGATTCATAGTCTTAATCCTCAAAATAAATAAATAAATAAATTCAAAACAATTTGAATTAGTTTTAATTAATTAGGGACTGAGTTTGGGTGAATATTATATTTAATATATTTTATCATGATACATGATTTTTAAATATACTGTTGAGTATTACCACTATCACTTTGGAAGAAGTCAATATGATGCAGAGATGTCTTTTATCAATGATGCTTTTTATCATACATGTAGATCTTAAAAATCCTATGTCCCAAAATTGTAACAACAGAGTAGCAGAAGAAAAGGTACATTAATTTCAGTAACCATTAACGATTCATTAATGAATCAAAATTAACATGCCTATCTTTCTATTCATTGGTTTATTGCTCTGTTACCATGTTGCTTGCATCACAATAATCTAGCCATGGCCATTTATTTGAATTTATTTTGTTCAAAAAACTCCCCTTCAAGTTACCTAATTCTGTATTAGATAGGTAGTCTTCGCTTACAGCAATCATGAAAATTTCAGTAGTTTCTTCCTTTCTAATTATGGCCAGTGACTGTCTCTCCTCCATAGGAAGACTGAGGAAACAAAACTGCTTACATATTATGGTACCTCTAATTCTGCCATGATATGTAACCATTTGAGAAGCAAGTCCACACATTAAATAGTTTATCTAGAAATATACTATTTTGCATCATTTTCCATCTCCTTGTTAATTGTTAGTTACTTTTCCCACTCATAGCAAGAGTCTATGAGTAGAATAGAATATATAATCTGGCCAAGCATCTATTTTGCAGTATTAATGCCACCTAATGAATGGCATTATTACCATTTTGTTCTGCTAAGAAGTTTGATTTTAATGGATGGCAGAACACAATGGTATTAAACACATAATTTTAACTAGGAGATAAATGGAGGATGGCAAGTGTTCAAGGAGCCTTGCGTTGTGTGGTGGTCCAATGAAAATTTAAACATATTGTGTATACTTTTAAAGAAAACAAAACAAAAGACACTTTTTATGAGATCATATTCATTCCATGTAGATAAAAATATTTAAGGAAAGGAAATAATAACACCAACTTTATAGAGTTGTGAGAATTAAATGACTCTATAAAACAATTATACATATATGAGCTCTAAGACTTTGCTTTTACTCCTTTTTATGAATTACTGTAAGTCTCGTCGAGTGGCATCTGAATCATTGTATCTCCTCCTTAGCTTTGGTATCTCTATGGAAGTAGACTGCTCACCCTTCCTTCTGAGGAGTGGTTGGTGCATTTGAACTGCCAGCCTTCTGGTTAGTACTCAAATGCCTTAGGCACTACACCACCAGAGCTCCTTTTTATGTATTACTATAAACAAAAGCGGGAGCTCTGGTAGGATAGTAGCTAAGACACTTGCCTGCTAACCAGACGGCTGGCGGTTCAAACCCACCAGCCACTCCTCGGAAGGAAGGTTGGGCAATCCTACTTCCGTAGTCATACTGCTTCGGAAACCCAAGGAGGGGTCGCTATGAGTCGGGTTTGACTCGACGGCACATAACAACAACAACGTAAACAAAAGCTAAGAAAGTCTAAGTGTGTGTTTGTGTGTGGAGAGAATGACATAGAGATCTTAATTACATTCTGATATTTCTATATGATATAAACCCACTACCACCAAGTCAATCCGACTCAGAGATCCCCATGTGGTTTCCATGGCTGTATATCTTAACAGAAGCAGAGTGCCTCATTTTTCTCCCATGAAAGGGCTGGTGGATGTGAACTCCTGACCTTTTGTTTAGCAGTCCAATGCCTTAACCACCATGCCACCAGAATCGTCTGGTTCCATAATATAATCAATGTTATATATAATATTTATATGCAGTAGTTCAGTGGTGCAATTCTCACCTTCTGTGAGGCAGATCTGGGTTAAATTCCTGACCAATGCATCCCAAGCTCACTCACCACTCTTCTGACAGTGGCTAATTACCTTCTGCTATAATTCTAAATAAATTGCAACAGAGCCCCCAGACTAAGACAGATTAGCAAGAAAGGCCTAATGATATATATCCAAAAAAATAAGCTAATGAAAACATAATGAATCACAATGGTAGTATCTTGCTGTGCCTTTGGTCATCATAAGTTGGAGACCAACTCAAAGCTGATAAGAGTAATACCATTTCATATTATATAATGTTATATAATATTAGTTCGGACCATTTGCAATCACCATTTTTTAGGGCGAAAATATTTAAAAATCAGTAACTATTTATCAGGCAACTGTGATAGATAGGATCTTGGCCCACAAAATATTTATTCAGGAGCTCTGGTGGTTTAGTGGTTAATGTACTAGGCTGCTAACCAAAGGTTGGTGGTTTAAATTCTCCAAGTGCTTTATGTGAGAAAAACGAGGCAGTCTACTTCCATAAAGATTTACAGCCTTGGAAATCTAATTGGACAGCTCTACTCTGCCCTACAAGGGTCACTATGACTCAGAATCAACTTGATAGTGTTTTTATTTGTTTGTTTGTTTTTAATATTTGTCCATTGATGCTACTCCCATCAATATGTTATTTTACATAGCAAAATAACTTTGCAGAAGAAATTAAACATCCTAATCAGCTAACCGTAAACTAGTGAGATTAGCATATGCCAAATATAATTATATGAGGTCTTGAAATTGAAGGAGGAAGGCAAATAAGTCAGTGAAAGAGATGCAGCAGAACAGAAGACAAGAGACATAAGTAATGAGAAGAATTTGAACCACTGTTACTGTTGTGAAGATGAATGGAAAGGAAGAGCTAAAAAGAATGCATATGGCCTTTGTAAGATGAGCACAAACCTGGAAGAAGAACAATAAATAAACAGGTCCTTTACTACAACACTGAACACAACATGCCTGAGCCTGGAAGTGAATTTTCCAGAGGTGCTGGTAAGAAACTTGTCTCTTTGACACATTGATTGTAACTCAATGAGACCTATGTCACATATTTGACCTATGAAAATGATAGATTATAGATTGTGTTATTTTAAGTTGCTAAATTTGTGGTTATTTGTTAGGAAAGTACTAGATAACTAATCATCAATCTTTACACTACGTTCTGAAACCAACAATTTACCCCATCATTTCCCTCTGCTATAATCTTGTAACTGACCTTGCTTACGCTGTCACCATACTGAAAGAAATATTCTATACAGTAGACTAGATGCTCACTTAATAAAATGTCTGAAGTGTTTCCATTCTCCTACCCCAGATTTTCCAATGGTTTTCTACCACATTTTTATTTAAATCTAAATTCTTCAGTATCATCTATAAAGACTTACTTATTCCTACCACTAAGCCCTTTATTCAACATGATCCAACCACTATATCCTTCTGCTTTTCATGCTTGCCAAACATATTTTTTGCTTTCAAGAAATTTCCACATGCCCTTCCATTTTTCCCTATACAACTCACCTTCCCATGCTGGCATGTATTTTGTATCTATTTGGGTTTCTATTCAAATGTCAGCTGTCAAATATGAATTTTTACATCATTTGTATAAAATAACACCTCTTTCCCATTAAGCTACAACTACTTATCTTGCTTTATTTTTTATAGCGTTTATCAGTAATTAATATCATTTTATGTTTATTATTTACCAGGTCACTTTCACAATTACAGGGATAGACTTCCACACATATTTTGTGGGTATGAAATTCAATCCATAATGTAGGTAGGTAAATAGGTAAGTAGGTACGTAGGTAGGTACGTAGACAGGTAGGTAGATAGATAGATAGATAGATACATAGATAGATAGATAGATACATAGATGTAGAGAATTATATGTAAGTATCTATATATTTGGAGCATGTCCTTTAATTGAACCCCAATTACCTTAAAAAGGTCCTCTCTACTACAACACTGCCCACAATACGCATGAGCCTGGAAGTGTATTTTCCAGAGGTGCTGGTAAGAAACTCACCTCTGTTGACACCAAGTCAGCTCTGACTCCCAGTTTTTCTATACAACAGAAAGAAACACTGCCCACTTCTGCATCATCTTCACCATCTTTTCTGTACCTGAGACTATCATTGCAGCCACTGTGTCAATCAGTCTCATTAAGGATTTTCTCCCTTTTGCTGAGCCTCTATTTTACTAAGCATAACATCTTGTCCCTTATGACAACATTACCGAAATAGGTGAGATGAAGTCTGGCCAGTCTCACTTCTGAGGACCATTCTGGCTTCAGTTCTTCTAGAACATATTTGTTCTGCTAGCAGTCCATGATATTTTCAGTATTTTTCACCAACAGCACAGTTCAAAGGCATCAACTCTTCTTTAGTCTTCTTTATTATTTGTTCAGCTTTCACATGCATGTAAGAGTATTTAAAATACTGTACATGGGATCAGGAGCACTTTAGTCTTCAAAGTGACATTGTGACATCTTTGCTCCTCCTTAACACTTTAGCGGGTTTTTTTTTTTTTTTTTTGGCAGATTTTTCCAGTGTACTATGGAATTTAATATCTTTGCTGCTAATTCCATGGCTAGAGATTGCATTGATTCCAAGTTTTAAGTAAAATGAAATACTTTCTGATCTCAGTCTTTTCTCCATTTATTGTGATGTTACTTATTGGTCCACTTGTGGGGATTTTTGTTTCCTTTGTGTTGAGATGAAATCCATACTGAAGGCTGTAGTCTTTGATCATCATGAATAAGTGCTTCAAATTTCTTCACTTTATGCAAGTAAGGTCGTGTCATCTGCACATTACAGGTTGCTGAGTCTTTTCTCAATCCTGGTGCTGCATTCTTCCTCATATAGTCCAGCATCTAGAATTAGTTGCTCAACATACAGATTGAGTAAGTATAGTGAAAGGATATAAACCCTGACATACGCTCTTCCTGATTTTAAACAATTAAGTATCCCTTTTCTCTGTTCAAATTAAAGTCTCTTGGTCTATCCACAAGTTCCTCATGAGCACAATTAAATATTTTGGAATTTCCATTTTTTGCAATGTTATCCATATTTTTTATAATCCACATATTCAAATGCCTTTGCATCGTCAATAAAACACAGGGAAACATCTTTCTGGGTATTCTGTACTTTCAGCCAAGATTCCTTAGATATTAGCAATGATATGCCTCATTCTACATTCTCTTCTGTATCTGACTTGAATTTCTGGAAATTCCCTGTCAATATATTGCTGCAACTGTTTTGAATGATCTTCTAAAATTTTTATTTGTGTGTAATATTAATGAAGTTGTTTGATAACTTCCACATTTTTTTTTATTGCCTTTCTTTGGAATGGGCACAAATATTGACATCTTTCAGTCAGTTGGCCAGGTAGCTTTCTTCCAGATTTCTTGATACAAGCAAGTGGGTGTCTCCAGCACTACATCCTTTTTTTGAAACATCTCAGTGGGTATTCCATCAATACTTGGATCTTTGTTTTTCACCAATTCTAAGTTCAGCTTGAACTTCATTTGTTGTTGATAATATGCTACCATAATTGTACATCTACTAATTCTTTTTGATATAGTGAGTTAGTGTATTCCTTCACCTTCTTTTTATGCTTCCTGTATAGTTCAATATTCTGCCCATAGAATCCTGTATTTTATAATATTTTGTTTTCTTGAGCTATACTTTGAAATCTTCTGTTCAGCTCTTTTATCTCATTTTTTCCATTTGTTTTAGACACTCTACATTCAAGAGCAAGTTTCAGAGTCTCTTCTGACATTTATTTTGGTCTTTTCTTCCTTTCCTGTCTTTTTGATGACCTTTTGCTTTCTTCATATATGATGTCCTTGATGTCATTTCAATACTCATCTACTTTTTGGTAGTTGGTGGTACATGCCTCTTATCTATTCTTCAGATGACCTCTAAATTCAGGTTGGATATAATCAAGGCCATATTTTGGTTCTCTTCAATTTGTTTCAATTTTTTTCAGCTTCAACTTGAACTTTCATATGAGCAATTGATGGTTTATTCCATAGTTAGCTCCTTGTTTTGACTGATGACATTGGGCTTCTCCATTGATTCTTTCCATAGATGAAGTAGATTTGATTCCTGTACATTCAATGTGGTGAGGTCCACAAGTATATTTGTCATTTATGATGTTAAAAAATGTATTTGTAATGATGATATCATTGGTTTTGCAAAATTCTATCATGTCATCTCTGGTCTCATTTTTATCACTACAGACAAATTTTCCAATTACTGAAATGTCTTCTTTGTTTCCAACTTTCACATTCCAATCACCAGTAATAATCAAGACATCTTGATTGTATGTTTGGTCAACTTGAGACTGTAGAAGTTGGTAAAAGTCTTCAAACTTTTCATCTTTGACTTTAGTTGTTTGGTGTGTAAATGTGAATAATGGTAGTATTAACTGGTCTTCCTGGTAAGCATATGGATATTATTCTATCAATGATAGCATTGTATTTCAGATTAGTTCTTGAAACACTTTTTGAGGATGAATGCAACACTATTCCTCTTCAATTTACCATTCCCTGCACAGGAGACAAAATGGTTGTCCTATTCAAAATGCCACAGTAAGCCAGCTCCGGGACCAGTGGAAGGTGGGTGTATGCATGTGTGGAGTCGCCCTGGGTGCAGGCCACAGTCAGCATGCCCTGGGACCAGAGAAAGTTGGTGTTTGTCCCCAGGGCAAGCCAGGTAAGTGAGCAGGGAGGGGGAGACCATGAAATGAGCAGAGAAGTTTAGAACAGATAAGGGAGACAAACTTGTCTATCACTTTGTCATACTGTAGTGGCTTGAGTGTTACTATGAGACTGGAAGCTATGCCACTGGTGTTTCAAATGCCAGCAGAGTTACACATGGTGGGTAGGCTTCAGCAGAGCTTCCAGACCAAGACAGACTCAGAAGAAGGAAGAGGACATCCAAGCCATCCACTTTTCAAAGAATTGACCAGTGAAAACCTTATTAATAGCAGTGAAACACTGTCTGATAGAGTACTGAAAAAACTTTATGAATAGCCCTGAAATATTATGTGATATAGGGCCAGCCTCTCAGGATGGAAGGCACTCAAAATACTAGTAGAGAAGAGCTGCTTCCTCAGAGTAGAGCCAATCTAATTGATGTGGATGGACTAAGTCTTTCAGAACCTCTATTTGCTGATGTGAAATGACTCAAGATGAGAAGCAGCAGCTGCAAACATCCATTAATAACCAGAGCATGGAATGTATGAAATATGAATCAAGAAAAATTGCAAATTGTGATAAATGAAATGGGATGAAAAAAAGATTGATATCCTAGGCATTAGTGATCTGAAATGGACTGGTTTTGGCCATTTTTAGTCAGACAATCATATGCTCTACTATGCTTGAAGTGACAAATTGAAGAAGAATGGTGTGACATTCATCACCACAAAGAATGTATTAAGATTTTTCTGAAGTGCAGTGCTGCCATTGATAGGATAATATCCATATCTCTACAAGGAAAACCAGCTAATACTACTACTATCCCAATTTATACATCAACCACCAAAGCCACAGATGAGGATATTAATGATTTTTACCAAATTCTGCAGTCTGAAATTGACCAAACACGCAATCAAGACATGCTGAGTATCATAGGAGATTGGATTTCAAAAGTTGGAAACAAAGAAGGGGCACCAGTATTTGGAAAACATGGCCTTGGTGATAGAAATAGTGCTAAAGATTGCATGAAAGAATTTTTCAAGATCAATGACTTATTCATTGCAAATACAGCAACAGAAATGGCAGCTATACATGTGGACTTCATCAGACCATACACAGGAACCACATTGAATACCTCTCTGGCAAGAGGAGGAGTAGAAGCTCAATATATTTAGGAAAACAAGGCCAGGAGCTTATTGTGCAATAGAAAATCAACTGCTTTTATGCAACTGCAACTTGAAGCTTAAGACAATTAAAAGAAATCCATGAGAGCCAAAATAGGACCTTGAATATATCCCTCCTGAATTTAGACACCATCTAAAAAATAGATTTGACACATTGAAGACCACTGACAAAAACAAGAGGAATTGTGGGATGACATCAAGAACATCATCCAGTAAGAAAGTCAACATCTTTAAAATGACAGGAAATGAAGAAAAGACCACAATGGATGTCAGAATAGACTGTGAAACTTGACCTTGAATGGAGAGTTGCTAAAGCAGATGGAAGAATCTACAAGATAAAAGAGCTGAACAGAAGATTTCAAAGAGCAACACAAGAAGACAAAGTCAATTATTATTATGCAATGTGCAAAGAACTGGGTTAGAAAACCAAAAGGGAAGAAAACACTCAGCATTTCTTAAGCTGAAAGAACTGAGAAAAAAAATTAAGCCTTGAATTGCAATATTGAAAGACTCATAGGCAATATGTTGAATGATGTTGTGTTGTTGTTGTTAGGTGCCAGCAAGTTGTTTCTGACTCATAGCAACCCCATGCACAGCAGAAAGAAACACTGCACAATCTCATGCCAGCTCCATGATCCCTGCCCATCATGGCAGCCACTGTGTCAATCCATCTCGTTGAAGGCCTTACCCTCTTTCGTGGACCCTCCACTCTACCAAGCATGACATCCTTCTCCAGGGAATGGTCCCTTCTGACAACATGACCAAAGTAGGTGAGATGAAGTCTGGCCATTCTCGCTTCCAAGGAGCATTTCGGGTGCATTTCCTCAAGGACGGATCTGTTAGTTCTTTTAGCAGTCCATGGTACTTTCAGCATTATTTGCCAGCACTGCAACTAAAAAGCATGAACTCTTCTTCAGTCTTCCTTATTCATTGTCCAGCTTTCACATGCATATGGGTGAATGCAAATATCATGGCTTGTGTCAGGCGCACTTTAGTCCTCAAGGAGACATCTTTGCTCCTCAGCACTTGAAACAGTTCCTTCGTGATTGACCTTCCCAATGCTACATGTTGTCTAATGTTCTGACTGCTGCTTCCATTGACATCAATTGTAGAAACAAGCAATGTGAATTCTTTGACAACCTCAATGTTCTCTCCATTTATTATCATGCTGTTCCTTGGTCTAGTTGTGAGGATTTTTCTTTTCTTTGTATTGAGATGTAACCCATCCTGCAGACTGTATTTTTCAAACTTCATAAGTAAGTGGCTCAAGTCATCCTCACTTTCAGCAAGCAAAGTTGTAT